>NW_005871403.1:116681-152845 GCF_000147115.1 Myotis lucifugus | reverse complement strand
GATATACACTTTATGATATGGATAATAACAGAACGCTGGGACGTGAGTGAGATACAAATGAGACTGACTCCATAACAATACTGTTACCATGGTATCCCACTTCAATGCCCTCAAAACTCCCCTCCTACTTCCCTGTGCATCTAACCTATACGCCCTCGACCATATCAGATTCCGTGTTAAAACACCCGAAAGTTCTCATCCACCTCGTCGGCCGCTGCAATCAGTACTGATTTGGAGATCCTTGTGCGAACACCCGATTCTCAGCTCTCGGCCCTAACCCGGGCATGAGAACCGGAAGGACCTGTGGCCCCGGCCCTACGACCCCTCCTCGGCTCGGAGGGACGGCGACGGCCGGCGCGAGCGCGGCTGCGGGGAGGGAGCGGCCCCACAGGCTGGGAGCTGGAAGGGTGCACGTCGACCTACCCAGGTGTCTCCCAGGGCTCCGGCTGTAACTCGCGCCAAGACTTCACTGAAAAGCGAACAGGCGATGCCTATTTGTCCTTGATGTCAGTCCTTACTCTATCTAGCCACTCGGAGCCTGTGACCCTGGCGACCACAAAGTGCGCCCTCAGCCTCACTCTGACGGTGAAACGATCGGACTGTGTCAGGACGAGGGTAGAAACTGACAGGAAGGGGCTCGGTCCCGAGCTGTCGCCGTCCTCGTAAACGCTATGTAAAGTAGAGGGAACTCGGTATGTGCCGGGAGGCGACCGTGCCAGCCCATCCCAAGCACCCGACCTTTCAAGCCTCACGCCGTAGGAGCGGCTTGGCGGGACGGACCGCAACTCGGAACGCAATTTGCGCGGAGCGTGGTTTCCCCCCGAGCCGGCTCCGGGGCACGTGTCCCTGTGACGCAGGCGCTGTGCCCCTCAGACGGCATGGAGGCCGTGGGTGTTGTGTGTGTGGCGGTGGCCCTCCTAGCACCGGGCATCTTCTGGGCTTGGCACTTCTTGGAACGAATGAAGAGTCAGGTGCAGGCTGGCCTGTTGGGAAGCGGAAGCCGGGCCCTCCTGGTGATCGCGCACCCCGACGACGAAGCCATGTTCTTTGCTCCCACTTTGCTAGGCTTGGCCCGCCTGAGGCACCCGGTGTTCCTGCTCTGCTTCTCTGCAGGTAGGAGGCTGCCGGCGGGGCGTTGGGACCCGGGGCTGTAAAGGATGTGTAAGTGCTCACCCATCTCAGTCGAGTTTTGCCCAAAGGATTCTCTGTTGTAGAGAGTTAACGAAATATACCCCAAAGTCCCTTCTCTGGGCGCTTCACGGAGAGGCGGTGGCTCCAGCCCCGGGACTGCAGCGGCCGGTTTCCCAGGTTGTTGGGGGGCGTCCTCAGCTTTCGCACTCCGCTAGCAAGATCACGCACAAGGGAACTGCCCACATCTGATTCCATCCAATACCCACATTTCCTTTGGAGAATGGGACTGTACTCATTATTCTGTGGAGCCTTTGTATTTGCAGAAGGACCAAGAATAATGATCCTACCATAGTACGCGAAACAGAATCTAGTTATATCATGCCTGCTCAACCCTGAAATTTTTATAGATAATTTTATAGTTCAGGGAAGGGGACTTCCAAAGAATAAGCCCTCCTTTACCAGATAGAAAAGGTGGAATGAGACCATGATCCTGGATTATGGCGATAATCGCACAATGTACAAATGTAGTCGAACTGTACATATACAATGGTGAATTTTTATGGTATGTAAAATTGTACCTCAATAAAGCTGTTCTTAACAAATGCCCACGACCTCTTTTTCCCATTTCATGGTGTGTCATTCCAGTTCTTTTTATAGACAGATTTTTCACAGAAATAACATTTAATATAATTTTTTTTCACTGAACATTTTTCATTCATTTACCAAATCTATAATAATAAAAGCATAATATGCTAATTAGACCAGACAGCCGAACGACCTTACAGACAAAGCCGCGGAGGCCACCACAGAGGTGGTTAGGGGCAAGCAGGCAGGCAGGCAGGTGAGTGGTTAGGAGCCAGGATCCCAGATGGCGAGAGGGATGTCAGACATCCCCCAAGGGGTCCTGGATTGGGAGAGGGTGCAGGCCGGGCTGAGGGACACCCCCCCCCACCCCCCCCCATGAATTTCGTGCACCGGGCCTCTAGTATTTAATAAAAATGTATGTGTACTACACTTAGAATGGCCAAAATCTGGAACACTGACAACACCAAATGCTAGTGAAGATGTAGAGCAACAGGAACTATCAGTTATTAAGGTTAGGAATGTAAGATGGTTCAGGCACTCTGGAAGGCAGTTAATTTGGCAGTTTCTTAGAAGACTAAACATACTCTTACCAAACCATCAGCAATTACTCTACTTGGTATTTATTTACACAAAGGAATTGAAAGCATATCCATGCAAAACCCTACACACAGGTGTTTATAGCAGCTTATTCATAATTGCCAAAACTTGGAAGCAATTAAGATGTTCTTCAGTAGGTGAAATAAATTAATACATCCAGGCAATGGACTATTAGTGCTAAGAGAAATGAACTGTCAAGCCATGAAAAGGCATGGAGTAACCCTAAATGCATATTATTAAGTGAAAGAAAACAACCTGAAAAGGCTACACAGTGTATGATTCCAATGAAATGATATTCTGGAAAAGGCAAAACTATGGGGACAGTAAAAGGATCGTTGTTTTCCAGGGGTTGAGATGGGAGGAAAGATGAATAACTAGATGGAGCACAGAGGATTTTTTTAGGGCAGTGAAAATACTGTATGATATTTTAATGATGGATATATGCCCTTATGCATTGTCCAAACCCATGCAATGTACAATACCAGGAGTAAACTCTAATGTAAACTATGGGCTTTGGGTGGTAATGATACAGGTTTATCAGCTGTAACAAATGTAACACTCTGATGGGAAATGTTGATAATGGAGAAGGCTATGTATATGTGGAGACAGGGTAAATGGCAAGGAAAATCTCTATACCGTCCCCTTAATTTTGCTGTGAACCTAACAGCTTTATAAAGAATAAAGTTTTAGCCCTAACCGGTTTGGCTCAGTGGATAGAGCGTCAGCCTGCGGACTCAAGGGTCCCAGGTTCAATTCCGGTCAAGGGCATGTACCTTGGTTGCAGGCACATACCCAATAGGGAGTGTGCAGGAGGCAGCTGATCGATGTTTCTCTCTCATCGATGTTTCTAACTCTCTATCCCTCTCCCTTCCTCTCTGTAAAAAATCAATAAAATATAAAAAAAAGAATAAAGTTTTAATTTAAAAAATTGTATGCTAGGCCTTATGCTATTCCCTAGGAATAAATAGTAAAAACAAGCTAGATAAGGACCACATCCTTGTGAAACTTATAATTTAAACATTTACTCATATTAATAAAAACTAGTATATATCCTTTTAAATAGTCTCATAGAGATAAATCTTAATTTAGTCATCCCTTATTATATGTCTATTTAGGGTTGTTGTTTTTTCCAGTTATCTCCATTACAAATAACAGCAAACATCTATATGTATTCCATAGTAATTTATTAGGACTGATTTCTAAAGTTGGTTGTTTTAAAGCTTTTCATGCAAATTATATTCCCAAAAATATACCAACGTATAGTCTCACTGACTAGTAATGAGAATCTGTCTTTTTTTTTTTAATGGAATTTATTGGGGTGACACTAGTTAACAAAATTATACAGGTTTCAGGTGCACATATCTATACACTATATTGCATGTTCACCACCCTAAATCAAGTCTCCCTCACCATTTATCCCCCATACACTCCTCCACTTTCTCCCAACAACCCCCTCCCTGCCGCAGCCCACAATCACCACACTGTTGTCTATATCCATGAGTGTTTTATCCTTTTTTTTTTTTGCTTGATCCCTCCACCACTCCCACCCAGACCCCCAACCGCCAACCTATCCTCAACAGCTGTCAACCTGCTCTCTATGAACCTGTCTCTGTTTTGCTTGTTAGTTCACTTTGTTCATTAGATTCCACATATGAGTGAAATCACATGGTACTAGTCTTTCTCTGAGTGGCTTATTTAATTCAGCATAATACTCTCAAGATCCATCCATACTGTTGCAAAGGTAAGATCCTTCTTTTTTATTGCCAAGTAGTATTCCATTGGGTAAATGTACCACAGCTTTTTTACCCAATCATCTACTGATGAACACCTGGGCTGCTTCCAAATCTTGGCCATTATAAATGCTGCAAGTAATATAAGGGTGCATATATTCTTTCGAATTAGTGTTTCAGGTTTTCTCGGATAAATTCACTGGTTCATAAGGCAGTTCCATTTTTAGTTTTTTAAGGTAATTCCATACTGCTCTCCATAGTGGCTACACCAATCTGTATTCCCACCAATAGTGCACAAGGATTCTCTTTTCTCCACATCCTCTCCAACATTTGTTATTTGTTGGTTTATTGATGATAACCATTCCAACAAGTGTGAGGTGATATTTCATTGTGGTTTTAATCTGCATCTCTCTGATGATTAGTTACATCAAGTATCTTTTCATATTTATTGTCCATTTGTATGTCCTCTTTGGAGAAGTGTCTGTTTAGGTCTTTTGCCCATTTTTTAATTGGATTGTTTGGATTTTTTGGTGTTGAGTTTTATAAGTTCTTTATAAATTTTGGATATTAGCCCCTTATCAGATGTTTCATTGGCAAATATGTTCTCCCACTCAGTGGGTTGTCTTTTCATTTTGTCGATGGTTTCCTTTGCTGTGCAAAAACTTTTTAGTTTGATATAGTCCCATTTGTTTAATTTTTCTTTTGTTGTCCTTGCCCAAGCAGATATATCAGAAAAAAATATTGCTATGAGAAATGTCCAAGATTTTACTGCCTATGTTTTTTTCTAGGATTTTTATGGTTTTGAGTCTAACATTTAAGTCTTCAATCCATTTTGAGTTTATTCTATGGTGTAAGAAAGTGGTCTAGTTTCATTTTTTGCATGTATCTGCCCAATATTCACAACATCATTTGTTGAATAGATTATTTTTACCTCATTGTATGTTTTTGCCTCCTTTGTCAACTATTTTTTTAAAATATATTTTATTGATTATTTTTACAGAGAGGAAGGGAGATGGATAGAGTTAGAATCATCAGTGAGAGAGAAACATTGATCAGCTGCCTCCCACACAGCCCCTACTGGGGATATGCCCGAAACCATGGTACATGCCCTTGACCAGAATCGAACCTGGGACCCTTCAGTCTGCAGGCCGACGCTCTATCCACTGAGCCAAACCGGTTAGGGCTCCTTTGTCAACTATTAATTGACTTTAAAGGCATGGATTTATTTCTGGGCTCTCTGTTCTGTTCCATTGATTTATATGTCTGTTTTTATGCCAGTATCACACTGTTTTGATTACTATGGGCTTGTAGTATGTATACTTTGATATCAGATAGCATGATTCTTCCAACTTTGTTCTTCTTTCTCAAGATTGCTATAGCTATTCAGGGTCTCTTGTGGTTCCATGTAAATTTTTGGAATATTTGTTCTAGTTCTGTGAAATATGCCATTGCATACTGATAGGAATTGCATTGAATCTATAGATTGTTTGGGGTGGTAGGAACATTTTAATGGTGTTAATTCTTCCTATCCATGAACACGTATATGCTTCCACTTATTTGTATCTTCTTCAGTTTCTTTCTTCAGTGTCTTATGATTTCCCAAGTACAGGTCTTTTACATCCTTGGTTAAATTTATTCCTAGGTATTTTATTTTGTTTTTGAAGCAATTGTTGATGGGATTGTTTTCTTAGTTTCCCTTTCTGATAGTTCAGTATTGGTGTATAAAAATGCAACTGAGCCTGGCCTGGTGGTTCAGTGGTTGAGTGTCAACTCATGAACCAGGAGGTCAGGGTTGGATTCCTGGTCAGGTCACATGCTCAGGTTGTGAGCTCAATCCCTGGTGGGAGCTGTGCAGGAGGCAACCGATCAATGATTCTCTCTCATCATTGGTGTTTCTCTCTCTCTCTCTCTCTCTCTCTCTCTCTCTTCCTCTCTCTGAAACCAATATTTTTTTATTTGATATATTTTTTTTAAATGCAACTCTTCCTGGATATTTATTTTATATCTTGCTACTTTACTGAATTCATTTATAAGTTCTAATGGTTTTTTTGCTGGTATTGCTGGTATCTTTAGGGTTCTCTATATACAGTATCATATCATGAGAATCTCTGTTTTAATACATATAGTACCCTCTCTAGCATTGAATAGTATTTTTAAATAATATTTCTTTATTTGATTAATATTTATTTGCTAAAAGTAAACTATTTTTCATCGTTCTTGAGAATTTGGGTCTAAGCACTTTTCTTCTCAATTTGTGCTGATATGGATATCAATTGCTAATAAATAGAGTTAAAGGCCTTTTGTTGGTTTTATTTTTGCTTTTCATTTTATTTATCTTTTATACTACAATGATAACTATAGAAGTCAAATTATAAGCTAATTTGTTTTAAGATCTGGAAAAGAAGTCTGGGCTTTATTAACAAAGTATTATAGGTGCATTGGATTCTTTTTTTTTTTCTTTTTTTTTTTTATTAAATTTTTATTGTTCAGATTACATTTGTTCCTCTCCCCCCCCCCATAACTCCCCTCCTTCCTCCAGTTCCCGCCCCAACGTCCGGCCCTCACTCCCCACCCACTGTCCTCATCCAAAGGGGCACGATTTTTGGCCAGGCTCTTCCCGAATCTTAAATTCCCCTTTCCCCCCCAAGAAGGCCGAATCTCACATTCCCCTTTCCCCCCCAAGAATAGTCAGTCCATTCCCTTTCTATGTCCCTGATTCATTATAATCACCAGTTCATTTTGTACATCAGATTATTTATTCACTTGATTCTTAGATTCACTTGTTGATAGATGCTTGTTTGTTGTTCACAATTTGTATCTTTACCTTTTTCTTCTTCCTCTTCTTAAAGGATACCTTTCAGCATTTCGTATAATACTGGTTTAGTGGTGATGAATTCCTTTAGCTTTTCCTTGTCTGTGAAGCTCTTTATCTGACCTTCAATTCTGAATGATAGCTTTGCTGGGTAAAGTAATCTTGGTTGTAGGTTCTTGGTATTCAGCACTTTGAATATTTCTTGCCATTCCCTTCTGGCCTGCAAAGTTTCTGTTGAGAAATCAGCTGACAGTCGTATGGGTATTCCCTTGTAGGTAATTGAGTCTCTTTCTCTTGCTGCTTTTAAGATACTCTCTTTGTCTTTTGCTCTTGGCATTTTAATTATGATGTGTCTTGGTGTGGTCCTTTTTGGGATTCCTTTTGTTTGGGGTTCTCTGCGCTTCTTGGACCTGTAAGTCCATTTCTTTCACCAGGTGGGGGAAGTTTTCTGCCATTATTTCTTGAAATAGGTTTTCAAAATCTTGCTGTCTCTCATCTTCTGGCACCCCAATAATTCTGATATTATTCCGCTTGAAACTGTCCCAGAGGCTCCTTACACTATCTTCACACTTTCGGATTCTTTTTTCATTTTGCTTTTCCAGTTGGGTGTTTTTTGTCAAATCTTTGGTTTGATTCTTGTGCTCCTCTGGTCTGCTATTGGGTATAATATTCTTTATTTCAGTCCGTGTATGCTTACTTTCTAATTTCTTTATCGTAGCATCGAGGGTCTCATTAGTTTTCGTGAGGCTCTCCACAAGTTTTTTGCAAGCCCTCAAAATTGCGATTCTTAGCTCCATATCCTCCATTTCTGTCATGTTTTTTTGTCTCCGCATCTTTTATGCTTTCTTGGTGCACCCCCTTGTGGTCTTTGTGCGCAGTCTTGTTCTAGCCAAGCCTTAATTGTTGTAGTTAACACTAGAGGGATTTGACCACCAGGCCGACTGGCTATAGGAATCAGCTGTGTGGAAAACTTCAGTCCTCTGGGGAGGTGCTAGTCCAGCCTTTGCCTGAGGCGATCGGCAAATGGCTCTGCGCTGGGCTTGGGCGGGGCGGGCTCAACAGGGCGGGGGGAGGGGAGCAGCTATGGCTGCTCTCAGTCCGTCTCCAGGGGCTCTGCCTCTCTGTCCCCGTAACCGCTGCAAACCTCGGAGGGACCGTAGCCAGACAGTCCCGCTTCTCCCGTTTGAGTCAGGGTCCCTAGAGACTCGCCCGGATCTGTAGCCCAGAGTCTGAGACTCACTCCTGATTGAAAACGACAACCTCGCCCTCAGCCACCAGCCCGCTTTGCGCGCGCACCGCCACACCACCGTACCTTTAAATTTTCCACACTGCGCCTCCTCTAAGCCTCGTAATGCTGTTGTTGTTCCTTCTAGTTGAAGAGTCTCTCCTCAGCCAGCCTTCCTGTGGTTCTGGGTGATGTCCGTTCCGTCTTTTAGTTGTATTTTTGAAGTGGTTGTTCGAGGCAGCAAACTCCGGTGTTTACCTATGCCGCCATCTTGGTTTCCAACCGGTGCATTGGATTCTTTATTGTTGTTGTTAATCCTCACCCAAAGATATTTTTTCCATTGATTTTTAGAGAGAGTAGAACTGAGGGAAGGAGAGAGAGAAACAATAATGTGAGAGAGACACATACTAGTAGATGGGTTATCTCCTGCACCTGCACCTGCCCCTACCTGGCTAGGGATCAAACCTACAACCCAGGTACTTGCCCTTGACTGGGAATCAAACCCAAGACACTTTGTTGCTGGGCTGACACTCTTACCATTGAGAAACCCCAGCCAGGTCAATGTATTGGTTTCTTTTATGAATTTCTCCTTATTTTTCAATAGGTTGGGACCAAAAATCAAAATTGTTTCAAATAAAAAAATGTGTGCCCTTAGCACATATTAAACACTCAGTATCCTTATTGTTGTTTCATTCCTTCCTCTGAATTCAACTTGCTATTTAGATTGTTTTCTCTTTTAATTTTTAAAATTACTTTCAAAATTCCCAATTCATTCAAAAATGGTGTATTAAACATTAAATTGGTATATTAAACTACTGACTTACTCTAACATGAAAAAAAAGCAAAGTTAATAATTTGTGATACCGTATAATGAAAACTGTAAGGGTGTGTGATAAAGTACGGTGGACACAAAATGAAGGAAAGCATGGATTCTCTTTTCAGGGGGTTGGATTAAAGAAACTTCTCCAAAGAGGTTTTCTTTTGAGCTGGTCTTTAAGAATAGGACAGGGTGGGAAAACCAAGATGGCGGCATAGGTAAACACCTGAAATTGCTGCCTCCCACAACAACTTCAAAAATACAACTAAAAGACAAAACCGACATCATCCAGAACCACAGGAAGGCTGGCTGAGTGGAAATTCTACAACTAGAAGGAAAGAGAAAAGCACTGAGACTCAGAGGAGCTGCGGAAGTAAAGTGCAGAGGTACGGAGGCGCACGCGGCAAGGGCTGGCAACAGAGGACGCGGCTGTCTTTTTGAATCAGGAGGGAGTCTCAAGCCCCCGACTGCTCTGAACTCCAGTTCCGGGAAGTCTCTGGGGACCCAGACTCATACGGGGAGAAACTGGACTGTCTGGCAGCGGGCAGAACTCAGAACTCGAGGGCGGCTTCCTCTCAGAGGTGCTTGCAGCGATTACCGGGACACAGACGCAGGGCCTCTTAGGGCAGGGCTGAGGATCAGCCATAGCTGTTTGCTCCGCCCTGTTGATCCCCTGAGAACCCGCCCCACCCAAGCTGCGGCAGAGACTTTTGTATATGAATGCCCTGGCCCTTTGCAATCTGAAAATTACCTAAGAAACTGCAGCTGGGCCAGACAGACCCAGAACTTCCAAGAGAAGGCCCAAGGCCCCACAGCAGCTTGCATTGCTTCACAGCTGGGCCTCATCTGGGCACCTCCAAACCCCAAACAAGGAAGGGGAATCTGCAGATCTCTTCGTAGCTCCTGCTGGGTAGCCTCAGGCAGAGGCTAAATTAGCACCTCTTAGATCCAAGAGCCAGATTACAACTCCTCAGACCCATAAGGGACACACTCAGGGGGCAGACTCAGTGAGCACCAAAGCCCCACTGAAGCAAGTCTTGCCCCGGAGGGGTGTCTCCAGCACAGAAGTTCTCCCACTGCAGACACAGCTGATTCTCACAGCCAATTGGCCTGGAAGTCAATTCCTCCCAGTGATACCTACAACAATCAAGGCTTAACTACAACAAGACTGTGCACAAAGCCCACAAGGGGGTGCACCAAGAGTGTCCACCTCAGGTAATTGGGGAGGCTGAGCCACTGGGCCCTATATGACACCTAGCACAGAAAGCCACTCTATCAACACAGGGAAGCATAAAAAATGCGAAGACAAAGAAACAGGACACAAATGACAGAAATGGAGGAAAGCAAAATACTGGATATAGAGTTCAAAACCACACTTTTAAGGTTTTTCAAGAACTTTCTAGAAACCGCCGATAAATTTAGTAAGATCCTCAAAAAGTCTGGTGAGACCGCAGATAAATGTAGTGAGACCGCAGATAAATGTAGTGAGACCCTCAAGAAATCTAGTGAGACCCTCGAGGTTATGACATACAGTGACTGAAATAAAGGATATTATGCAGAGTTCCAACAGCAGACTAGAGGATCGCAATCGCAAGAATCAAGTCAAAGATTTGAAATACGAAGAAACAAAAAACATCCAACCGGAAAAGCAAAATGAAAAAAGAATCCAAAAATACAAAGATAGTGTAAGGAGCCTCTGGGACAGCTTCAAGTGTACCTACATCCAAATTATAGGGGTGCCAGAAGAAGAGAGAGAGCAAGATATTGAAAACCTATTTGAAGAAATAATGACAGAAAACTTCCCCTACCTGGTGAAAGAAATAGACTTACAAGTTCAGGAAGCGCAGAGAACCCCAAACAAAAGGAATCCCAAAAAGGACCACACCAAGACACATCATAATTAAAATGCCAAGAGCAAAAGACAAAGAGAGAATCTTAAAAGCAGCAAGAGAAAGAAACTCAGTTACCTACAAGGGAGTACCCATACGACTGTCAGCTGATTTCTCAACAGAAACTTTGCAGGCCAGAAAGGAGTGGCAAAAATATTCAAAGTGATGAATAGCAAGAAACCTACAACCAAGATTACTTTACCCAGCAAAGCTATCATTCAGAATTGAAGGTCAGATAAAGAGCTTCACAGATAAGGAAAAGCTAAAGGAGTTCATCACCACCAAACCAGTATTATATGAAATGCTGAAAGGTATCCTTTAAGAAGAGGAAGAAGAAGAAAAAGGTAAAGATACAAATTATGCACAAAAATACACATCTATCAACAAGTGAATCTAAAAATCAAGTGAATAAATAATCTGATGAACAGAATAAACTGGTGATTATAATAGAATCAGGGGCATAGAAAGGGAGTGGACTGACTATTCTTGGGAGGGAAAGGGGTGTGGGGGATGCGGGAAGAGACTGGACAAAAATCGTGCACCTATGGATGAGGACAGTGGGGGTTGGGGGGTGAGGGCGGAAGGTGGGGTGGGAACCAGGTGGAGGGGAGCTATGGGGGGAAAAAGAGGAACAACTGTAATAATCTGAACAATAAAGATTTAATTAAAAAAAAAGAATAGGACAGGGTATATAGGAAATGGGGCAAGTCATTATAGGCAATAGTAAAGTCATCAGTAAGTCTTGGACTTGTATGAATAATTCATTCTAACTATATCTCCAGTTTTCAAGGGTAGGGAGAAGCAGGAAAAAATATAATATTTTGTTATTAGTGGGTTATTTAATTTCAGCAATCCTATGACGAATTATTATATTAAAAAAATTATACTAGTAAACATACAGAATGTGTTATTCCCATTTTACAGTAAGGGAAATTGAATTATGAAAAAGTTAAAGTAACGACCAAAGTGACCAGCGAGAATGTAGAGGAGCCAGGACCCCGTGGCTCTTCCTTGTCGTAAACTGTTCAGCATAAAAGTAATCCATCTGCCTTTCGCATTGCCTTGTATCCTATGTCAGATGAAATAACTTTTGATTTCCAGTGTATGATTCCAGAAACATTGATTTATCAAGTTGCTATTTCTTAAAAAATGGTTTGGCCTGACTAGTTTGGTTAAATTAGCCAGATGTGCTGTCCCCCATTTAGAGGTTCAAATTCCTTGTTAGAATATTAACATCTTTGAGAAATCTTGCTGTAAAAAATCCTATTTAACTTTATTTAGTCTAGCATTTCTCTCAATTTATGTAACCTGTTACTATACAGGTAGGAGAAAGCTATAGTAGATAGTCAGGTGTTATGAATACATTTGGTTGGAAAGTTAAAACAACCAGTTCTGTGTTTTGGGAAGCTCATTCTGGTGGCAATTGGAGAATGGTTTGGAGGCCACGACTGGAGTCAGGGAAACAAATTTAGCTCATCCTTTCCCCTCCAGATGCACTGCCAACTCTCATATAACAAATTTTCATGTATTTCCAATCTACATACTAATCCTTTAGTCAGTTTGGATTCCCTATGCCAATATCATGCTGTCTTAATTACTGTAGATTTTACGGCAGTATTATCTGGTATAGCCAGCCCTCCGATTTGTTGTTCTTCAGGGTGTATTTGCTGTTTTTTGCCTTTTTTCCTCTGCGTATATTTTAGAGTTAGTTTGGTCACATTGACGGAAAAACCTTGTTGGCATTTTCATTGGAATCTCATTGACTATTGATCATTATAGAAAAAATTGACTTTTTCCAATATAAAGTCTTTCCATCTATGATTTTATAATATGTCCCTTCATTTTTATTGTCTTTCTACAATGTGTCTTTTTTTTTGTCTGTTAATAGTTTTATAATAAAGGTCTTACATATGTAGTATTGAGATGATTCATAATTTTGTTCTTTAATCTATTTCTCATGTCTAGGCATTCATTTTGCAAATTCTTTAAATATATTAAGCACATATCTGCTCTAATAATTCTAATTTCTGCAATCTGTGTGTCTGATTCTGCTCTTTGAGTAACTCATTCTGAGTGACTTGTTTCCATGTGTATTTTGTGATTTTTTTTTATTGTAAGTACATATTCCTTGAAAACATACTTGCGATGATATTTTGATGAATTATGTTTGCTTCAGCCAGGCAGCAAAGGACACTACTAAAATTTTTAAATGATGGAGATTTTTTTTCAGTCCACAGAGGTAGTGTAAATTCAGAGTCCAAACACAAGCGCATTAGTTGTCTGATGCTGTATAACAAATTATCTCGAAACTAGTGGCTTAAACAGTAATAAACTTTATCTCTCATGGTTTCAGAGTACAGTTATCTCTGCCTCGGCATGTTTCGTATCCAAAGCTGGAGGATCCAAAGGCTGGTACTAGAATCACCTGACTTAGCTAGAGATATTGGCCAGAACATCTACATAGAGTCCACATATACTAAATCCACGTATCTTGGGCTTCCTCACAACCCAGTGGCTGTTTCTGGGCGAGTATCCGGAGAGGCAGCCACATCACTTTTATGGCCTAGCCTTGGAAATCAAGCCGTATCACTTCACTGAATTGTGCTTGTCGAGGCAGTCACAAGTCACATCCAGGTTCAAGGAGAGAAATAGACTTCAGCTCTTCATAGGGAGCAACAAGGTTCTAGAGGTGCATGTGGGATTAGAAATACTGCTGTAGCTACTTCTGGATAATACAGTGTGCCACACCAAGTAAAGGCGAGTGTACGGTTAACAGTCCTTCGGAGGTGGCATCTCCCTTCCACTAGAACCGAGTCTGAGACAGAGGTGTGGCCTCACATTTCCGTGGAGGTTTATCTGGTTCACCCACTGTGGTATTGCCTTTTGAAGGTTCTGTCTTTGTGTGGAGTTCTCCTTATTTGTGCCCACGCTTTATCTCCTGCCCTGATTTTAGGCCACCGGGCATAGGCAGATACTCCGGCTTCAGCTCCTCCCTGCTTAATCTGGTTTGTGCTTCCCTATGTTGAAAACCTCAAAGATAGCCCTTGCCTTCCTGCTAATTCAGCTATACTTTCTGTTACAGGTTTGCCTTGTATTTCACATGTTTAGGTGTCCTATACTAAGAGGGTTTCTCCAGGCATCTGATTGATTCATCATATTTCCTAAAACAACTTATCAGGATATTTTTAATAATGATTTTTAATCATAAATAATTCTTCAAAGTTTCCTTATTGAGAAATATTTAGATCTAGCCTCAAAATTATTAGTCTCATCTGTCTCTTTTCTTTCTGACCCCAAATTTTTGAGATTTCTAAAAACACACACACACACACACACACACACACAAAACAACATCTTAACTACTGACTATATTCTATTAAGAATGGAATAAATTACTCCTGGCCGATTTGGCTCAGTGGTTAGAGCATTGGCCTGTGGACCAAAGGGTATATTGGGTTTGATTTCCGATCAAGGACAAGTACCTGGGTTGCAGGTTTGATCCTCGGCCCCTGTCAGGGAGCATGTAGGAGGCAACCAGTTGATGTCTCTCTCACATCAATGTTTATCTCTCTCTCATCTCCCTCCCCTCCTCCCGTCCTTCCACTTTCTCTAAAAATCAATGGAAAAAATATTCACGGGTGAGGATTAACCCCCTCCCCAAAAAAGAATGGAATAAATTACTAATATTTAAAAATATAAATTATGTTTAAGGGAGCTATAAAACTTCACAACATGACTCAAAGGTTACATATCTGTGGTCCTATTTTGTAAATATACATATATATAAATACTTAGGCACTTTTCTCTAAGGTTTAGGTTAATAGAATTTCTATATGATAATGCCAACCAAAGAATGCATAGGGATCAATGAAAACAATGCCTATTCATAAATGTTGATGTTGATGGTAGGTTAACTGTTCATAAGAATACTAGAGGCCTGGTTTACGAGATTCATGTACCAGTAGGGTCCCTAAGCCTGGCCGGCGATCAGGGCCAATCGGGGCCTTCTGGTTGGCAGCCGGGGCCTTCCTTCCCCCGCTGCAGGCTGTCGGCTGCCGGCTGCCTGCTGGGGCCTTCCTTGGTTCTGCACCGCCCCTTGGTGGTCAGCGCACATCATAAAGATCGAATGAACTCCTGGTTGAACTCCTGGGGGGACAATTTGCATATTAGGCTTTTATATAGAGAGATTATATATTTCTAAGTATATATTTACTTAGCTTTCTTATAATTAAGCTTAGGATTTATATGTCAGGTAATCTTATATACATCCCCTATTTTGAACCTAATATAGTGTATGTGTTCCTAAAAATATTTATGTCCTGCTGAGTATTTATTTACTTAATTGAAGAATGTTACACTCTTTCCAAAGTTTTTATTTACTCAATGAGTTAAGACTTTTAAGTGCAAATATAAAGGACTTGCTTAAACTATGAGAAGCCATAAAAGAAATGTTAATGAACAAGGAAGAGATCATGTCAGAGACCAAAGAAAATTCTACAGTTACAAAGGTTGTCTGTGAACTGTGAAAAAGGGAAAGAAACAAGCGTAAAAAAAAAAAATGCAGCCCTGGCCAGTGTGGCTCAATTGGCTGAGTGCCATGTCCTGTGCATCATGAGGTCACCTGTTCCATTCCCTGTCAGTACACATACCCAGATTGTGGGCTCAATCCCCAGTAGGGGGCGTGCAGGAGGCAGCCGATCGATAGTTCTCTCTCATCAGTGTTTCTTTCCCCCTCTCTCCCTCTCTCTAAAATCAATAAAAACATTTTTTTAAAAGAAAGAAAGCCAGTTTGGCTCAGTGGATAGAGTGTCAGCCTGCAGACTGAAGGATTCCTGGTTTGATTCCAGGAAAGGGCACATACCTTGGTTGCAGGCTCCTCCCCAGTTGGGCCATGGTCAGGGCTTGTGCAGGAGGCAACCAATCGATGTGTTTCTCTCACATTGATGTTTCTCTCTGTCTTCCCCTCTCTCTTCTACTCTAAAAAATCAGTGGAAAAATATCCTCGGGTGAGGATTAAAAAAATAATAAAAGAAAGAAAGGGAATGCAATAGGACTAACCTGATAGAAGTATAGAATGGGAATAATCAACAAAATGTAGTGAATTTTGAAGAGCTTAGTATTGGAAATACTTGTTATAACTGCTCGTTGCAGTGAGCTGAACACTGCTTTTATGCAGTACATACGTCTCATTCCATCTGGTACAAATATGCCTGTCATATTCAGAAAAAAAAATAGTTTCCAATATGGTTGGCCTTGTTAATGACTATCCATGGTCATAGATCAGAGTACCTAACGAAAAGTCATATTTCCATCACTAATGGTAAATATTAATGTGCTCCTTTTGGGAACAATGAAAAAACACATACTTACAAGTGTAGGTATATTGGTTGATAATAGCATGTGGCAGTGTTTCTTAATCTTGGCTGCATAGATATATGCTCAGTATTTTTTTAATGAGTTTTTTAAAAATTATTTTGCCAATTTTAAAGGCATAACTTTGTTTTACAGTGATAACTCATAATTGAAACATTTTTATTCAATGCAAATCTAATTTTTAAAATATTTTTATTTTGGTAAAATATACATAACAAAATTTACCATCTTAGTCATTTTTAAGTATTCAATTCAATGAGTGGCATTAAGTACATTCACAATATTGTTTAACCATCTCCACTGTCTATTTTCAGAACGTTTTCATCATCCCAAACAGAATTCCACCTATTAATAACTCTCATTCCTTCCTCTCCCTAACCCCTGGCAACCACTATTCTATTTTCTGTATCTATGAAATTGACTATTCTAAATACTTCATATTAGTGGAATCATAGAATAATTGTCCCCTTATGTCCCACGTATTTTAATTAGCATGTTTTCAAAGTTTGAAGAATATATCAGAACTTTATTCCTTTTTGTTAGAGTTATTAATCCTCACCCAAGGATATTTTTCCCATTGCTTTTCAGAGAGAGTGGAAAGGAAGGAGGTAGGAGGAGAGAGACAGAAGAGAGAGAAACATCAATGTGAGAAAGACACATGGATTGGTTGCCTCCTGCACACACCCTAACCAAGGCCAGGGATCAAACCTGCAACCCAGTTTGTACCCTTGACCAGGAATTGAACCCACGACCCTTCAGTGCACAGGCCGATGCTCTAACCATGGAGTCACACTGGCCAGGGCAGAATTTTATTCCTTTTTAAGGCTGAATAATACCCCATTGTATGTATACACCACATTTGCTTATCCATTCATCTACTTATGGACACTTGGATTGTTTCCATTTTTCAGCTGTTGTGAATAATGCTGCTATGAACATGGGTACACAAGATCTGTTTGAATCCCTGTTTACAGTTCTTTTGTGTCTCTACCTAGGAGTAGAATTGCTGATTTGTATGATACTTCTTTTTTAAAATTTTTGAGGAGTCACCGGCTCTTCCACAGCAGTTATACTATTTTATGTTCCCACGAGCAGTGCGTGAGGGTTCTAATTTCTCCACATCCTCCCCTACACTTATAATTTAACATTTGTTTATTTTGTGTGGCTTTTTTTATACTAAACTGTCCTAGTGTGTATAAAAAGATATCTCATTGTGGTTCTTGCATTTCCCTGATGACTAATGATATTGAGCATCTTTTCACATGCTTATTGGCCATCTGTTCATCTTTGGAGAAATATCTATTCAGGTAATTTGCCCCCTTTTTTATTCTAGTTTCGTTTTTAAATCATGATTTCTCCAACTGGGTTCTGTGGGTATATTCTAAAGGAAGAGGGTCTAAGCTCTTTCAGTTTCAGCTCCTTTGGGGAACCCAGGCCTTTGGGCTCCAGTAACACTGCCTCCTTTTCTCTCTCCAACCGAGTGTTGGTAGTCACTTCTTGCTGTTGCTAATCTTTGGGTCACTTCACTGTTCCCTGTTTGACCCTCAAATCCTCCATCAGTTATGTATCAAATTCTTTTCATTAAGTTCTTAAACTGATGTAAATATTTGATATAGTTTCTGTTTTCCTGGGCAGACCCTAACTGTATCAGCATCTAAACTCCCTCATTTCAGAGTTGAGAATATGTTGACCTTTATTTTCTTCCAAATATATTTTAAAAGTGTCGTGGTCATTATGTTCAAGGAAAAACCTTGCTGGCATTCCTGAAACTGGGAACTTTACAAATTTCTTCAGATTCATGAAATTAGTAGAAGGCCAGGAATTGGGACCATAATGCTTTGATTCTCAATCCTCTTCTCCCTCTATTAAATTAAAACTTGCAAGGTAGGGATCAGGGTAACTAAAGGAGTGGGACAGGGGACTTTACTTTTTTACATTCCTTTTGATTTTTAACCACATAATTCTTTTACCTATTTAGAATAAATTTAAAATATTTAAAGTAAAATAAAATGTCTACCTTTATACATGTGGTATATAAATGTGGGTCTTTACAAAGTGTCTTTTTGTTTCAAATGTCAGCTTGCTTGCTAGTTAGTAGTTTTCACAAAACAGAAGACTTCACTAAGCATGCAATTATTCATAAGCTGACACACATACACACACACACACAAAATGTAGTTCTATATACTGGTAAATAAATCTATGTTAATCCCATTCATTTTTGTTTTCTAGAATAATGATCTTCAAACATTTTTTGGTAATATTTTCCAATATGTATCTATACTTCAATTATGTGTAACATATATTTATAATTATAATAAGTACATGGATCACTGAACTAATGTGTACATTATAAAACATTAACAAAAGTTGATATTTGGCCCGGCTCATGTGGCTTAGTGTTTGAGCATCAACTCATTAACCAAGAGGTTACCTGTTCCATACCAAGTCAGGGCACTTGCCTAGGATTAGAGATTGATCTCCAATAGGGGGCATGCAGGAGGCAGCCGATCGATGTTTCTCTCTCTTTATCCCTCTCCCTTCCTATCTTTCTAAAATCAATAAAAACATGTTTATTTTTTTAAAGTTGACATTTGTAAAAATAAAAAGTCAATAAGGTAAACAAATTAAGAGAAGAAATTCTAAAGCTTTTTCTCTACCCCAGTAGTTTATCTTGTGCCTCCTGGGATGCAGCCACCCTACTTGGATGCTGTATTAGAGTGTTTCAATTAAGAATTGATGAAGAATCTCAAACATTTAATCTGTTGAAATGCCCACATGTTCACCAAACTTAGTGAAAATATTTAGCAATCTCTAACTTCAACTCACTACCCTGTTTTAAATTTCGTAAACACAAAGCAATAAAACTGGCTCCATAAACACATTACTTCATCAGTTTCTCACAACTATAATCAGAGCCTCTGAACGTCAGAATCACATCACTAGTATACATTAGACTCTTTCACAACAGATCAAATAATCTTAAGACAAAATGGGAACCATCAGTGTGGCTCAGTGGTTGAGCATCAACCTGTGAACCAGGAGGTCATGTTCAATTCCCATTAGGGGACATGCAGATGCAGCCAATCAATGATTCTCTCTCATCATTGCTGTTTCTATTTCTCCATCTCCCTCTCCGAAATCAATAAAAAAAAAATATTTTTTTTAATGGGAGAGGGTATGTGTACAGAGTTGGGAGAAACTTAAAATAGTAATGACCATCACAAAACTGACTAGTTTCTGTCTTTAAAAAATGGTAAGGCAACTGAAAAACAAAATAGAAACAGAGGCATGAATACATTTAAGAAGTGTTAACAGAAAATTGTGACAAGAACCATACAACATTATGCCATTATCTGGAGACTTTTTACGGTTAGTCCCCTTATTCGATACAATGTAATGACTGGCTCCTATCTGGGTTTAAGCAGCTGAAAACTAGCACTTGAGTGATCCCTGCCAAATGTGAAAGGTTTCCATGGAGTTCTCCAAGTTCCCAGGAGCGCGAAGCAGAACCTCTCTGTTCAGTGCCCCACAAGAACCTGCAGTGTGCTGGGCACCAGGGTGATGCAAAGTTGGATGAGACCCTGACTTTTTAGGTCAAGTGACATTTAGGAATTAATAACTCGATCATGGAGAAAAGTTCCTACTTAAGAGCAGAATACTGGAAATAATCATCTGCCGGGGAAAACAGGACTAGGCTTCCTAGAGGGAAGACCATTTGATCTGGACAATGAAGATGAATTGTAGTTCAGGAAGAGGAGGAGTGGGAAGGTAAAGAAGTCAAGGAAAGAGAAATTAATACTGAGCACCCAACTGGGTGAATGTGTATTATCTCGTGTAACCTTCAGGAAAACCTTGAAGTGAGAAACTAATGTGGAGAAACTGGCTCAAGAAGGTTGAGGAACTAGCGCAAATCACACGTGCAGTTCTCTCTGCAGAGATTGATTCAAGGCTGCATAGCTAGGTGAGTGCCGTGTAGTGATACCAACATTTCACTGTATATTATTCATGAGGATACAGAGGAGTTGCACTTACCAGGACTGTTCTTCGGAAGCATAGTATATGTGTTGGGAAAATAAAGAATGCGTAAGCTATTTGGGATGCTGATGTCGTCGGGGTCTCAGAAGGGCATGCTGGCATAGCTGGTTGTTTCAAAGGGGGATATTTTCCTGAGTGAGGCTGCATCTTTTCCTGTAATACTCAGGAGTCTCTTCTT
Organism: Myotis lucifugus; assembly: GCF_000147115.1. Lineage (NCBI taxonomy): Eukaryota > Metazoa > Chordata > Mammalia > Chiroptera > Vespertilionidae > Myotis > Myotis lucifugus. The sequence goes on along the minus strand of NW_005871403.1, from coordinate 132,470 downwards.
TAAATAAATGTTTAACAGATATTTAAGCACTATTCATTTAAAAGGGCTCCAACTAATAGTGTGCTCAGGACCCCACTTGTTCTTGAGTGGTTATAGAAGGGTTAATCCTTAATCTGCTTAACTCCGAAGCCATTGCTGTCTGAGATGTACAGTGCTGCCTATGGCATGAAACTGACGTGCAGACAGAGAGGCAGATAGGCAGATAGGCAACCAACAGAGAGATAGATGCAGAGATTGGGGAAGAACTAAATGGTGATTCTAAAGATTGTGCTGCTGGTCTTCTCCCAGGAGTGTCTGATTATAATCTTAATGTTGTATTTTCTTCAGCTTTTTATCATAACCACAAAGTTTTCAGGTAGCTTAACTCCTATGAGGAACAAGATGAGGTAAGAATGAGTGAACCCGTAAGTCTCTGTTAAATCTTCCACTGTGTATTTGTCATCCTCAGGGAATTACTACAATCAAGGGGAGATTCGTAAGAAAGAACTTTTGCAGAGCTGTGATGTTTTGGGGATTCCACCCACCAATGTAATGATTATTGACAGCAGGTAATTCATCTGTATTAAAGATTTGATTGACAACACATCTAGTGTTTCACTATATTAGCTGCTGCTTATGAAATATATTCTTTATCATGTTAAACGCTGTTGGGAAGTGATGCTCACTTGCTCACTGTGTTAGATTGAGCGAGGAGGGAGCTCCTGTTCACATCAATGCCCTACAAAGAGATAAGGGGAAAGTTTCGATTTATTCTCAGTTTTACTTGGCTCAGGGTAAACTGTTGGGATCATCGTGGGGGAACTTCTTCTCTGTCAATGCCCATGGATTGTGTAATGCTTTTGAAAGCACAAATCTGGAGCCAGACTGCCGGGACTAAAACCCCAGCTTCATCAGGTTATTAACTGTGCATGTGGGGAAGTTGCTTAGTCTCTGTTCCTAAACTTCTTCCTCAGTAACCCTTGGAAGATACATGGTTTTGAGTCAGTTTGTGAAATAAATCATTGCTCGCTTATTTTCAAAGATGACATACTTCCCTTTTACACTGTGGTTATACGTTGTGATTTATTTTCTCACTGTTAATGATAATATTTATGGGCTTCTCTGCTCAGGCACCCCACTTGCACACAGACTTCTGCCTGTGCGGTTGGCTCAGCAATGCAAGATGTTTTTTGAGGATTAGATCTGAGTTGTGAGAACTGTAGTCAAACCAAAGATCTCAGCTCGGTTATAAAGTTCCTTACTCTTGTCATGTCATCATTTTTTACATGTTTTCTGTATCCTGAAGATCATGCAGCTTCAACAAGTAGTATACTCGTTGAAATGCTACTGTAGAGGTGTAGTAAACTTGTTAAGAATAAATTTGTCAAGAAGCCAGTTTGAAGATGCAAAGAAACCATGTACCTTGGTCTGCTCAGGCGACCATAGGAAAGTACCAGTAGGGTGGCTTCAACAACAGCCATGTGTGATCTCAGAGTTCTGGAGGCTGGAACTCCCAGATCACGGCCCCGATGGGTGGGCTCTGGAGAGGATTTGCTTCTTAGCTTGCAGGCGGCCGTCCTCTCACTGTATGCCCACATGGAGGGAGAGAGAGGAGAAAAATTTCCCTTTCTCTTCTTAGGCCACCAGTCCTATAGGATTAGGGTTCTACCATTATGACCTCACTTAACCTGAATTACTTCCTAAAGACCCTATCACCAAATACAGTCACATTGGGGGTTAATGCTTCAACAGATGGATTTGGGGAGGATGCAGTCAGTTCCTAGCAACATGCAACCTTTAGTCTTTCAGTCTCTAACTTCATAATCCAGAAAAGGCAGAGCTTTAGAATTTTATTTCAGGTGATTTAGATGAGTCAAAGAGAAGAATGAAGGGTAAGAAGAGAAAGGAACGTTTTATGGAGGGCCTATACTCATAATAATGACAGCAAATATATATTAAATCATCATTGTCAGTACCCAAAACCATACTAAATACATGATCTTAATGCTTAAAGTAATACAATTACTTGTCTGATGTTATAGATAAGAAACAGGAATAGTGAGAGATTGAGTAATTTGCCCGTTGTCATCCAGCATAGGTGGTATAGAGCTGGCGTTTGAATTGAAGCAGTTTGGCTCCAGAGCCTATGCTTCAACCACTCTATTTTATGCCCACTCCATGCCTGACAAAGGCCATCTCATGTAATTCTTCCACTATTGTGCAAGAAAGGTTTTATTATCCTCTTTTGTTTCACTCAAAGAAACTAAAGCTCATAGACATTGAGAGAATCCTCTGAGGCCTTGCCAGTGTGGCGCAGTTGGTTGAGCATTGTCCTGTGCACCAAGAGGTCACCTATTCAATTCCTGATCAGGGTAGCAGGCACAATCTCCAGTAGGGGGCGTGCAGGAGGCAGCCAATGGATGTTTCTATCGCCATCTCCCTTCCTCTCTAAAATCAATAAAAACATATTTTAAAAAAAAAAAAAAAAAGAATCCTTGCCTGGCCAGCATGGCTCAGTGGTTGAGCATTGACCTATGAACCAGGAGGTCAAGGTTTGATTCCCAATCAGGGCACATGCCCGGGTTTCAGGCTCAATCCCCAGTGTGGGGTGTGCAGGAGGCGCCTATCAATGATTCTCTCCATCATTGATGTTTCTATCTCTCTCTCCCTCTCCCTTCCTCTCTGAAATCAATAAAAATATTTTTTTAAAAAAATTTTTTAAAGAGACCCCTCAGAGGTTTAGTAAATGGCAGTGCTAGAATTCAAAAACAGAAAGGAAGACGGGATTGATTCCTGGCTTTCTGCGGGAAAGTAAGCCACCACTTTGTTACTGCTCTTGAAGACCAATGTATTATCTGAATGCATTTAATGACATTGTGCATGGTCAGTTTCCTTCCATTGTTCTGAACTTCATTGCTGGATTTCTAGGAGATAATTAGCAAGAGGAGCCTACCAAGTAAACCCCTTATCTAATTTCTTAAAGTGGGGGAAAATTCAGTTCTCAAGAAAAGAAGGCATAATTTCAGTCATTAGACACCTAAATGGATACTTTCAGTAATTCTACCCAGTTCCTTAATATCTATGGGTTCTGTTAACTTAATGAGTCATATGATATTGAAATGCATGTTGTTAATAATACATAGTCAATGCCTGGAATGGGCAAGGCACTCTAATAGATGTTGAAGAAAGAGCAGAGCAGTTCAAGATGCAGGAGCTGAATAGTAGGTGCTGGCCTGGCAGTCGCCACTGCTGCGTTTGTGGAAGGCTGCTTCACTGCGATGCTGAAAGCCAGGCTAGGAGGGCAGTTAGAGATGGTCCCTGAAGCATTTGGGAATTGTATGTGATTAGAAAATGCAACCTGTGGATTTAGAACTCATTTGTTGGGTTTGTGCTTCTTAATATAAATCCATAGAATTATTTATATTTCAAAGCAAAAGAAAACGAAAAGCACCCACATCTTTTTGTATACATAGATAATTTCTAAAAGGATACATACTTTAAAGTAGCTTCTACTTAATTGGGGCTTGAAAGAGGAATACTTTCATTTTATTTAATTTCAGAGATTTCTGTACAGTTTGCTTTTTTTAAGGAAGCCTTTATGACTTTAAAATATATATATATATATGCATTTTTTAAGACTACCCCACATATCTAATAAAACATTCCCTCTCTACTCAGTTTCTATCCATACAAGTCAATGCTAAGTTAGAATTAAATCTGTGTATATTTTGATACTTGATTTGGTAAATTCAAAACAGAATAGAGTTCCTTGAAAAAATAAATATTGCTCTTAAGCCTTTTTATAGACACTATGGTCTTCTCATGGGCCTCCTTCTGGCAGATGAGTGGGAAGAGGATCAGATATACTGCCCCAAAGTATTCTGACTAGAAATGGTGGGGATTCGAAGAGGCCTGATTGTGATGAAATAAAACAAAACAGATTCTCCTATTATAATCTAGGACCACTAAAGTACTCTGGGCCCAATGACCTATTGTTCAGCAAAACTTGCAAGGTCTTGAAGCTATTTGTGGTCTGATCCCGGTCTCCCTGCTCAACCCCGTCACCCAGCCCTGTTTTACCCACACCACATCCATTCCCATAACAAAAATAGGTAGGACTGCCCAGTACTCCCATCTGTGTCTCCTCTGCATCTCTGGCCTCCTATTTAAGCTGGGCCTCAAAGGTACCACGCTTTCTTATGTGTGCACACCTTTGCCTGTGCTGGTCCCTGCCTCTCACATGCTTCCTCACTTCTCCACACCCCTTACCTTGTCTCTAGCCAACTCCTATTCATACTCAAACCTCAGTTCAAAGATTACCTTAGATTCTGGCACCATCCTGATTTGCCCAGATTTTCTTGGAAACTTGCATTATATTCTCATTGTACTCTTATATCCTAACATGCACATGAAGTTTTACTCTATGCCAGGAGCCCCTCTGTATTTTTTCTTCCTGTATCTCTAACCTCTCTCTAACCCTTGATACGTAGTAGTCTCTCAGCACATGTTTGTTGAATAAATGAATAGCTCCACTTATACTGTAAACTTTCTTCCTGGGGCCAGCATGTAAATGTGTGATCTTGAAGAACTTGAATGGATGCCTATGCATCTCAACCTTCTTCCGTCACTTTTTCTTCATTCACTCAGAAATGGTGATTAGCAAACCATTTTTTAAGACACATGAAATTGTTTTCAAATTCTTTAATTAAATAAAACAGTCTAGATTCCTGATTTGCATAGTTATTTTTAACTCTTTGGAAAGTTCTAGATTAATATTTCAGTTTGGAAGGATTTTTCTACGTCTCTTTATTTTGCCATTCTATATGTTTGGCGACATTGTCATAAGGTTCCAGCACATTAAAAATCTCCTTTTTCCCAGTGCTTGTCTTAACAAGTCTTTTACAGACTAATTTTAGCTGAGCAAGGAAATAGATTCCAGTAAACATAAATGAGCTTGGCTTACTAGCAGTTCCTGGAAGTCTTTGTGTTTTCCAATAAATTCATGCAAATCATATAGTGAAAGAAGCCACGAGGCAGTCTGGGGCTGTTGGGGTTACATTGGTAATTAAACCCCCCTCTCCTTTGGGGGCCGAGAAGAGCTTTCCCCGTACAGAAAGCAAAAAGACTGTATGCTGGCTGCCAAAGTGGGTCTCTACAGCGTCCTCACTGTAGAGATGAAAATAGAGCCTCCTGCAATTCCCTTCTCCAAATACACGGAGAGTGACTCAGCCAAAGCTCCAGGGCACAGTGCCAGTCCCAGTTGGCAGGAACAAGGCTGGGCTCCCATCCTCCCATGAGGTGCAATGGACAAGAATGTTTCCTAGAAAAGAAACCAGGGAGGAGACTGAATGGGCCCAGCTGATGTGGAGCTATTATGTGGAAACCGAAAGCCGCTTCAAAGGCAGATCCTCCGGGACTGAAGGGAGGCTGGGCTTTTCAGTAGCATGACGGGGAGACAATGTAAAAGACGCAAAGTGGGGCTGAGAGGGGTGGTCTTGACCGAGCATGCACGTGGGGCTAATACTACTCCTTGAAAATGGTTGCAAATACCACAAAAACAGGTGACTACTGAAATATTCATTACAGTACTATTTATAAAAAATTGCTAGCAAACTAAATGTAACGGTAGACAATTAATTATATAGCGATGGTTTAGCCCATTAAACCACAATTCATACTGTCCTATGCATGATTAATAATCCAGGAAAGTGTCCATAATATAATATTGAGTTTTAAAAAGCAGCATATACTTTATTCTTTGCACTTTTTTGTCTTTCCATAGTTTTGAGAAAGAGCATTCATTAGTTGTAATACAAATGTTTTATTAGCTTTATTTTTCAATGTGTTTCTAAGTGTATATTTTTTAGCATTTAAAAAAATTTAAAGACTAATTTTTTAGAGCAGTTTAAGGCTCACAGCAAAATTGAGAGTAAGATACAAAGATTTGCCCTATAAGTCCTACCCCTACACAGGCATAGCCTCCCCCATTATCCACCTCCTCCACCAGAATGGGACATTTGTTACATTTTAATCACCCAAAATCTGTAGTTTAAATTAAGGTTTATTCTTTGTGTTGTATATTCCATGGGTTTTAACAAATGTATAATGATATATATTCATCATTATAATATATAGAGTGTTTTCACTGCCCTTAAAGTTCTCTGTGCTCTGCCTATTCATCCTTTCCTCCCCAGCCCCTGGCAACCACTGATCTTTTTATTGTCTCTATAGTTTTGCCCTTTTCTGAATGTCATATAGTTGGAATCATACAGTATAGCTTTTTCAGATTGGCTTCTTTCACTTAGTAATATGCATTTAAGGTTCCTCTATGTCTCTTTTTGGCTTGATAAGTCATTTCTTTTTAGTGCTGAATAATGTACCACAGTTTATTTGTTTACCTATGTATCTACCAAAGGACATCTTGGTTGCTTCCCAGTTTTGGCAGTTATGAATACAGCTAGTGTAAACATCTGTGGGCAGCCCTAGCTGGTGTGGCTCAGGGAGCATTGGCCCAAGGACTGAAGGATCCCAGGTTCGATTCAGGTCAAGGACATGTACCTGAATTGCAGGCTTGATCCCCGGCCCTGGTCAGGGCTCATGTGGAAGGCAACCAATCAGTGTGTCTCTCTCACATCAATGTTTCTCTGTCTCTCCCCCTCCCTTCCACTCTCTCTAAAAATCAATGGAAAAATATGCTCAGGTGAGGATAAAAAATAATAAATAAATAAATAAACATCTGTGGACAGAATCTTGTGTGGATATAAGTTTTTGACTATACATTTTTTTATATATTTCTGTTGACTTTAGAGAGGGAGAGAGAGAAACATCAATGTGAGAGACAAGCATCGATCAACTACTTCCCAGACAGGGGACCAAACCTACAACCTGGTGTGTGTCCCAACTAGGGATCGAACCAGCAACCTTTCAGTGCACAGGAGGACGATCCAACCAACTGAGCCACACCAGCCAGGGCTAAGTTTTTTTAAATTAAGAGACATTGAACAAAGGAGCAAGATGGTCAGATTTGTGTACATAAAGTATTTCTAGTAATGCGTGCTTGCAAAAAATAAAAAGAAAGTAAAAATCATCTTGATACTCACACTTGGAAATAACCGTTGTCAATACTCAGTGCTAGCCTTCTTTCTAAGCATATCTGCAGACAGAAAGATAGATGATAATATAATTATAGTTTTAGAAAAATGAAAATAATTGTATAGTTGCTGTGGTTTGAATGAAATTGAATATTACTTGAAAAGAAATGGACTTTAACTTGAAATAAACTTCAGATAAATGTTTTTATCTAATTCAGCTACAATTGATTAATTCCAAAAATATCTGTCCAAAATTAAGAAGAGTGTGAAATATTTGGAGATTGTAGTTACTGAGATTTTGTTTTTTGGTGGTGATTGTAGTAGTGTTTTTAACCCATGTTGCTACTAACGCATAGAGGAAGTAAGTGTACCTAAACTTTTTCCCCAAAACCCTCCTCCCCAAATTCCCATTATATTATTACTTTTCTTTGTAGAGGTTTATGACAGTCTTTTCAAAAACCATAGTTACCATACTGTTGAATCTTAATCCTGTGTTTAACCGCATGGTCCAATTAGTCTGTTTTACCACAGTCTGTTCAATCCTCAATTCATTTTTTGGATTCACTCCTGACATGACAGGAAGTCATCAACCAGTATGTTTTTGAAAAGCAGCACATTTTGTATTTTCGTACGTTTTAAGAATATCTATTATACTTAGAGGACACTTTGGGTGGTTTTAAAATTATCAGGTTATACTTCCTTTTCCTCTGTAGATATTTCTTCATTGTGTTGTTGTGGAGATTCTGATATTTTTCCCCTGGTACAAAATATTTTCTACCTGGATTATCCTTGAAAGTTCCAGAACTATATCATGTTAATATTTAGTTAAAATTGATTGTTCCAAATCAATTTTTCCTAGGACATAGTAGGTCTTTCGTTCTGTAGATTCCATTATATCTTTCTAACCATTTGCCTTGTTCTTTTCTTTAGAAACACTAATTGGCTGTATGTTGGATCTTCTTTGTATTCCATAACTATTCTCTTCTATAACCTATATATCAATGTTCTTTTCAATTTTTAGATCTCTTCAACGTTTCCATTATATCTCTCACTTTATTTTGAATAATTGTTTATTTTTTTCCTTGCTTATTTGCCAAGCTACACTAACTTCCATTTCTGTTATGTAAAAACCTCTTCTTGAAACCCTTAAAAATCCCATCTTCTTTTCCTTCTTCTTCTTCTAATTTTTTAAAAGATATCAGGCTGCTGGTAATTCTTTGGTACCCTAGGACCGTAGTCGGCAAACCGCGGCTCGCGAGCCACATGCGGCTCTTTGGCCCCTTGAGTATGGCTCTTCCACAAAATACCACGTGCGGGCGCGCACGTACAGTGCGATTGAAACTTTGTGGCCCATGCGCAGAAGTCGGTATTTTGTGGAAGAGCCAGTATTTTGTGGAAGAGCCACACTCAAGGTGCCAAAGAGCCGCATGTGGCTCGCGAGCCACGGTTTGCTGAGCCGCAGTTTGCCGACTACTGCCCTAAGAGATAGTTTGAAATTATAATAGGTTCTTCATCTGCATTTTGCTTTTGGTTTCTTTTTTTTTTTTCTAACTTTCTTTCTTTCTTTTTCTTTCTTTTCTTTCTTCTTTTTTTTTGTATTGTTTTTGAAATTATCATGCATAGGGGATGTCCCCTGTTGGTTCTCTCTAGGTGGTTTCTCATGTTTGAGTAGGCCAGCTACCTTTGTAAAAATGGTTCTGGAGGGGCTGAGGAGGATATAAGGATTTGAGCAGGGCCATCTGAAGCTTTTGCTGAATCTTTGTCTTCAACAGTAAGACAAAGCCTTCTCCTTCCTTTATTGTGCATCTTTATTTTTTATGTATTTTCGTGTTCATCTCATAGTACTCTTCTCAGGCAACAGGCTTGATGTAAACCCTAGAAATAGCTTATCAACATGATTCTTCAAAGTATGCTTCTCCATGACCATATTGTCTCTGATTCTCATGATGCTATTCAAAGATCACTGGGTGCCTTTGAGGATGGGGAGGCTTGATTTTGAGGGATTTTCAAATCCTGTTGACAGTTTGAGGTAGAACATATGCTGGCCAGCAGCATGCCCCTCTTTCTGGGGCAGATTTCACAGTATTAGGCAGGTATGTTTCCTGTTTTGTGGTTTTCTGATACAGTGGTGTTTTTGCTTCATCAAAGTTAATGCTACATAACTTTTATTTCTTTTGTTGTTGTTTTCAATAAAGTTTGAGGGAAGAGAGGGAAGTGAAAATGTCACTAGCACTATAACTAGAAGTCCATATTTGCAATTTAGACAGATTACTGCTCGTAGTGGAAGGATGAATGTGAAAAAATCAAGACTAGAGAAAAGAAAGTAAGGAAAGCACATGGTGATGGAAAGAGCTGTGGTCTGTGAGTCATGAAATGTGTGTTCAGGTTTTAGCTCTGCTACAACCATCTGTGTGTTAGTAGTCGGCAAACTGCGGCTCGGCAAGTAATTTTCCCTCTCTGAGCTTCTCTTTTTTTATATGTAAACTGACTGAATGAGATGGTGGTTTTACCTAAAGCTCCTAGATATAAATGCAGGTTTATGTACTCAATTCAGCAATATAGCTGACATTTTTAAGTGCTTTCCATTTTATTAAGCACTTTTACATTTTATGACATCCACTGTGGAAAGAAACTCAAAGTAGTCCTTTTATTTACCAAAATAAGGTTGGCCAGCTCACTCTTGCCTACTATCATAGTCCGTTCAGATTGCTATAACAAAAGTGCCATAAACTGCGTGGCTTAAAAACAATAGAAATTTATTTCTCACAGTCCTGGAGTTTAAGAAGTCCAAGATCAAGGCACCAGCAGTTTTGATGTCTGGTGAGGGCCTGTGCCTGGTTCATGTCTTCTAGATGTGTCCTCACATGGCAGAAGAAGCAAGGGAGCTCTCTTAAGGTCTCTTAAGAGCACTAGTCCCATTTGTGAGCGCTCTACTCAATTGCCTCCCCAAAGCCCCATCTTCACATACCATCAGATGAGTGGAATAGATTTTAACATAGGACTGTTGAGGGGCACAAATATTCAGTCTACAGCATCTACAAAAATTGTAGGAACCAAAAACTTTGGATAGGAGATAATTAATTCTCTAAAATGCAAGTCTTATAGACAAATAATGTGAGTATCCAGAAGAAAGAGTGCTAGTTGGTCTTTCAGATTATTTCTTCATAAGACCAAGTTTCAAGAAGTAATTCTTAGTCATTTTTAGGATGTTCTATAGAGTCCTTGGGATAAGAAAATTGCAGCGGCCTGTGTGTATTGCAATTTAAGATGATGTAGTACGAGCTCTGCTAGTTGGGTAAAACTGTCATGGTTAGCTAGACCTCGTTCCTCAAGGCTGAGCCACAGTTTAAGTAGCTAGTTTCTGTAGTGAAAGGATTTCTAGGCTCTATTCACTTTTGGATTTTCTTTTTCTTTATTTTTTTTTTAATAATACATGCTTACCCTCACATAGTCAGTTGATCTGCAACAATGGTTCCAAGACAATTCAATGGGGGAAGAAATGCTCTTTTTGACAAATGGTTCTAGGATAACTAGATATCCACATGCAAAAGAACAACAGTTGGACCCTTTCACGGGATACACAAAAATGATCTCAAAAAGGCCTCAATATAAAAGCTAAAAGTATAACCCTGGCCAGTGTGGCTCAGATGGTTGGACGTTGTCCCATGCACCTAAAGGTTACCAATTGGATTCTTGGTAAGGGCCCATGCCCAGGTGGTGAGCTGGGATCCCCGTTGGGGGGCATGCAGGGGCAGCCGTTGGGTGTTTCACTCTTACATCGATGTTTCTCTCTCTCCCTCTCTTTTCCTCTCTCTCCAAAAATCTTTCAAAAATAAAAAAAGAGCTAAAATAAAATTTAGGAGTGAATCTTCATGAGCAGGAAAGGCAAAACATTCTTAGATATAACACCAAAAGCACATAGAAGCAATAAAAGGGAAAATAAACTAATTAGACTTCATCAAAATTTAAAAATTTTATACATCAAAAAGCACTATTAGGCCCTAACTGGTTTGGTTCAGTGGATAGAGCATCGGCCTGCGGACTGAAGGGTCCCAGGTTCGATTCCAGTCAAGGGCATGTACCTTGGTTGCGGGCACATAACCAGTAGGGAGTGTGCAGGAGGCAGCTGAATCGATGTTTCTCTCTCATCGATGTTTCTAACTCTCTATCCCTCTCCCTTCCTTTCTGTAAAAAAATCAATAAAATATATATATTTTTTAAAAGCACTATTAGGAGAGTCAAGCCCAGACCTATGTGCTCAGTGGTTAGAGCATTGGCCCAGGCACCAAAGGATCATGGGTTTAATTCCTGGTCAAGGGCACATACCTGGGTTGCAGGTTCGATCCCCGGCCCCAGTCAGGGCATGCGCAGGAGGCAACCAGTTGATGTGTGTCTCTTTCTCTCTCCCTCTCCATCCCATCCTTCCACTCTCTCTGAAAAGCAATGGAAAAATATCGACAGGTGAGGATTAACAAAGGAAAAAAAAAGAGAAAGAGTCAAAAGATAACTCACTGAATGAGAGAAAATATTTGCAAATCATATATCTGATAAGGGACTTATATTTATATCCTATATAATAAAAGGGTAATATGCAAACTGACCCTAACAGCAGAACGACTGGGAATGACTGGTCACTATGACACACACTGACCACCAGGGGGCAGATGCTCAATGCAGGAGCTGCCCCCTGGTGGTCAGTGCGCTCCCAAAGGGGGAGCTCTGCTCAGCCACAAGCCAGGCTGATGGCTGCCAGTACAGCGGTGATGGTGGGAGCCTCTCCCGCTTCCTCAGCAGCACTAAGGATGTCCAACTGCAGCTTAGGTCTGCTCCCCACTGGCAAGTGGACATCCCCCAAGGGCTCCCGGGCTGCCAGAGGGATGTCTGATTGCCAGCTTAGGCCCAATACCCTGGGGAGCGGGCCTAAGCCAGCAGGTGGTCATCCCCCAAGGGGTCCCAGACTGCGAGAGGGCACAGGCTGGGCTGAGGGACACCCCCTCCCGAGTGCACAAATTTTTGTGCACCAGGCCTCTAGTTTATATATATAATATGTTATATACTATATGTTGCATATAGAATAATCCTATCTAATAAAAGAGAAACATGGTAATTAGCCGTACCTCCGCTACCCTTCCCATTGGCTAATCAGGGAGATATGCAAATTAACTGCCAGCCAAGATGGCAGCCGGCAGCCAGGCAGCTGATGCGAACAGGGAGGCTTGCTTGCTTCAGTGAAGGAGGAAGCCAAGCTTCCCCGCCTGCCTTGCCAGCCTCTGAGCTGCAACTCTAAGAAACATTGTTACAAATATAGAAGCTAAACCAAACCCCAGAACCCTGCTTTAATCAGCCAGGCTTCAGCCAGCAGGACCGCAACATTGTTTCAAATACAGAAGGTAAACAAATGCCAGAAACCTGCTTTCAGCAGCCGAGGCCTCAGAGCTGGAGCCAAGCCTCAGAGCTAAAGCTGGCCCAGAATTTAAAAAAAAAAGAAAAAAAGGACAGGTTGGGAGCTTCAGTCATCCGCCAGCCTGAAAACGGCCCTCAGCCCCTCATCCAGGCTGGCCAGGCACCCCAGTGGGGACCCCCACCCTGAAGGGGGTGTGACCAGCTGCAAACAGCCATCATCCCCTCATCCAGGCTGGCCAGGCACCCCAGTGGGGACCCCCACCCTGATCCAGGACACCCTTCAGGGCAAACCAGCCGGCCCCCAACCATGCACCAGGCCTCTATCCTATATAGTAAAAGGGTAATATGCCTCCCGGCACCGGGATCAGCGTGACAGGGGGCAGTGCCCAAACCCCCTGATCACCCTGCAGCTCTGTGTGTGACAGGGGGCGGGGCCACAACCTCCCTATCCGCCCTGCTCTGTTCGTGACAGGGGAAGGCACCCCAATCCCCTGATCAGCCCTGCTCTGTGCCTGATAGGGGGGAGCTCCCAAACCCCCTGATTGCCCTGCGCCTCTGTGTGTGACAGGGTGTGGGGCCCCAACACCCCCCCCCCCACGGGCCCTGCTCTGTGTGTGACGGGGTAGAGCCATAACCTCCCCATCGGCCCTGCCCTGAGTGTGACAGTGGCGGCGCCCCAACCCCCTGATCGGCCCTGCTCTGTGTGTGACAGGGTACGGAGCCCCAACCCCCCTGATGGGCCCTGCTCTGTGCATGACAGGGGGCAGCGCCCCAACCCCCTGATCGGCCCTGCTCTGTGCGTGACAGGGGGTGGTGCCGCAAATTCCCTATCGACCCTGCCTTGAGTGTGACAGGAGGCGGTGCCCCAACCCCCCAATCAGCCCTACCGTGAGCGTGACTAGGGGTGGCATCACAACCTCCCGATCCGCCCTGCTCTGTGCATGACAAGGGGCGGCGCCCCAACTCCCCTATCGGCCCTGCTCTGAGCCCGACCAGGGGCTGCACCTAGGGATTGGGCTTGCCCTCTGCCACCCAGGAGCAGGCCTAAGCCAGCAAGTCATTATCTCCTGAGGGGTCCCAGACTGCGAGAGGGCACAGGGCGGGCTGAGGGACCCCCTCTCCCCCCCGAGGGCACAAATTTTTTGTGCACCGGGCCTCTAGTATGTAAATAAAGTAATACATTTAAAAATGATTACACTTAACAACAAAAAGAAAAATCCATTTAAAAATGGGCAAAGGACTTAAGTAGACATTTCTCCAAATAAACACGGAAAAGATGTTCAGCATCATTAATCATTACTAGAATGGAAATCAAAATCACTGTGAAACACCACTTCACACCCACTAGGTTGACCATATTTTTCAAAATAAAGTACAAAGGGAAATACTAAGCATTGGCAAGGATGCAGAGAAATTGCAAACCTCGTACATTGCTGATGGGAATGTAAAATGGTATAATCACTATGGGAAACAGTTTGGTGACTCCTCAAAAAATTAAACATATCCCTAGCCAGGTAGCTCAGTTGGTTAGAGCATCGTCCCAGTATGCCAAGGTTGTGGTTTCAGTACCCAGTCAGGGCACATACAAGTATTAACCTGTGAATGCATAAATAAGTGGAACAACAAATTGATGTGTTTCTCTTTTTCTCCCTCTTCCTCTCTCTCTAAAATCAATAAGTAAAAAAAAAAATAAACATAAAATCACCATTACCCAGCAATTCTCTGACATAAATGCCTAAAAGAATTGGAAGCAGATATATAAAAAAAAACAACTTGTACATGAGTGTTTATAGCAGCACTATTTACAATAGCCAAAAGAAATAGAAAAAAAATAGAAAGACCCCATATGTCCATCAGCTGATGAATGGATAAACAAATTGTGGTATATTCATATACTGGAATGTTATTAAAGCATAAAAAGGAATGAAGTGCTAATACCTGGTACAGCATGGCTAAACCTAGAAAACATTCTGCTACGTGAAAGAAACCAGACACTAAAAGTCACATATGTTGATTCCATTTATCTCAGATGTCCCAAAGAGGCAAATTCATAGAGAGAAAAGGAGATTAGTGGTTGCCAGGGACTGGTGGGATTAGGAAACGAATGGGGCTTATTTTTTAGGTGATAAAAATGTTCTAAAATTGATTGTGGTGTTAGTTGCAGAACTCTGTGGGTATACTAAAGAAAAAAACGTTTAGTTGTACACTTTAAATGGGTGGTTGGGCCCTGGCCGGGTAGCTCAGTTGGTTAAAACACTGTCCCCATACTCCAAGGTTGAGTGTGACACCCAGTCAGGGCACATACAAGGATCAACCAATGAATGCATAAATAAGTGGAACAGCAAATAAATGTCTCTCTCTCTCTCAAATCAATTTAATTTTTTTTAAAAGAAATGAGTGAATCGAATAGTATGTGAATTTTATCTTAATAAAGCTGTTATTAAAATAATAGTGTGGGGGGAAGGTAAGAGAGCAACCAAAGCACTTGTATGCATGCATATAAGCATAACCAATGGACACAGACAGTTGAGGGGTGAGGGCATGTGCTGGGGGATGGGAGCAGCCAGGGAGAGGTCAATGGGGGAAAAGGAGACATATGTAATGCTTTAAACAATAAAGAATTTAAATTTTAAAAATAAAATAATAGTATCCAAAAAGAAATAAAAAATAATAATAGTATCTATGCTCATTGTAAAAACAAACTACAGAAATTATCAAGTGAAAAAATGAACGGCACCCTCTATTCTTTCCCCACCCACTTACCTCCTTAGAGAAAACCATTGTTAACTATTTGGTGTGTAAACTTCCATACCTTCAAAACTTTACAAATACATATTTATACACAAACATAAAAACAGTTTTTTTAATATTGCACACTATTCCATAGGACACCTGTATAATAATTTAATTAATACAGTGTTCCCTGGCCTTGCCAGAAGAGCCATTAACCTTCGTGAAATAAAGAATTTTCCACTACTGTTCACTCTGGAGTCACACAGAGACTAAGAAGGCCGTTGGTTATATACTAGTGCCTGCAGTGTAGGCTTCTGCTTCCTAGGTTGTTCATTTGGGGGCTCCTGAAACCACTCTTCATTGTTCATTTTCTGCCCATAGTGTCTTAATACCTGAAGCAGATCAGTTCTGACAAATGACTGCCTTTCTCTTTGAGATGTCTCCCCTAGAAGGAATTGTGTGCATACCACATACTCATTTTAAGTCAAACCAGTCATCCCAAACACACCTTCCAAAAGTATTGAAACTCTAGCCACTTTCACATGACAATGCAAGCAGATATACTCAATTTTATATTGTTTGA
>NW_005871403.1:90289-116552 GCF_000147115.1 Myotis lucifugus | reverse complement strand
GCCTGACAGGGCTGGGATAGAAGCATGATCTATTGCTAGACTGCTGCCAGACTACACCTACACACCTGTTATTACAGCTCGTGCTGACATTCATCAATAATCCTGACCTATGACACATAATCTGTTATGCCCATAGCATGCTTTAGTGGGAATTTTCTTTTTTTTTTTTTTTTTTTACTTTTTTTAAAATTGATTTCAGAGAGGAAGGGAGAGGGGGAGAAAGATAGAAACATCAATGATGAGAGAATCATTGACTGGCTGCCTCCTGCACACCCCTTTCTGGGGATCAAGCCCGAAACCTGGGCATGTGCCCTTGACCAGAATCTAACCTGGGACACTTCAGTCCACAGGCTGATGCTCTATCCACTGATCCAAACCATCCAGAGCTATTGGGAATTTCCATTAACCTCTATTTATTCTTGTTTCATTGCTTTGGGTTCTTGCCGTATGTTTGTCCAAAATTCTCTTATCATTCAAACAAACAAAAAAACCTTCGCTTAACTCTCCTCCAGCCCATTACTGCGCTACTTCTCTCTCTTCTTTTATAATCTTACATTATTTATACTCACCATCTGCACAGCCTCATCTTTTTATTCATTCCTCAGTACAGTAAAATTGGGCTCCCCATCTCTTCTCTTCCTTCTGCCATTGAAATTCCTCTTCCTCGGGGTCACTGGTAGCTCCCTAATTGTAAAATCAGTCGGATATTTACTGGCCCTCTCAGCAGCGCTGGTTGACCTCTCCCCCCACTTCTGAGAACTACTTTTGGCATCCATAACAGTACTTGGCCCCAACTGTCCTCCTACCTCCTTCTTCCCTGGCCACTTTGTGCCCGTCATTTTCAGCCTCTCTTGTTCAACTGCCTGGTCCTTACATGTCACAGGTTTAATCTGTCCATTTCGCATTTTCTGCACTCTCTCTAAGCCTAGGTGCTCGGTGTTTGATGCTCATGCTGCCCTTGTGAGTGAGGCTGTTTACAAAACACCAGTGCCCCACTGAGCCAGGTTCACCTGGAAGTCAGCAGGAAACAGAACTCATGAGAGGCACCTGGGTTTCCATTTGTCTGCTTATTTGTTAATTTTGAAATTTATTTATTCATTGTCTTCATCTAACCCTCATTTTGGGGGCATATGCTATATTTCAAATATTAGTCCTAAAAATAGAAAATGAAAAGTCAAGCTCTTACCCTCAAAGACCTTACAGTCCAGTAGAGAAGGCCAACAAACCAACTAATGCTATGAAGGCCGCACAGAAGGGCTATTCCAAAGGCCAGTCACCCGAAGACCAGTCCACAAAGGGTGCCAGGGACCTGAACACAGGAGTCAGGAAAGATGCCACAGCTGGGTTACCTGTGGTCTGAGCCTGGAAGGACAAGTAGGAATTAGCCGCATCGCTCCATGCACAGTGTGTGCATCCAGAGCGCTGGAGTGCAGCCACCTGCGGGAGGAGAGGTGATGAAGGGGTCCTGAACTAGCCATGCAGATGCAGACCATGAAGATTGTGTTAGGTTCAGGTTAAGGACTTCCAACAATTTTTTAAAACTAAGGAGCTTTGAAATATATTAAGCTGGGCAATGGCTTCATTTGATTTACATTTTAGGAATCTCTTTCTCACAGCATTGTGGAGAGCCGCTTGGAAGAGGGGTCAGACTTGTGCATAACATAACGGTCCCTTGTGCACAAGGGGCCGTTAACATAAGCAAGTGGGCAGAACAGCTGACCCTTGAGCAATACAGATTTGGACTTCACGGGTCTACTTATATGCAGATTTTTTTCATTGAATATACAGTTGCCCTCGTATTGGAGGGTTTTGCTCCACAGATTCAAACAAATGCAGATGGAAAATAGTATTTTTTTTCTTGTTTTTTTTTAAAATATGATTTTAATGATTTCAGAGAAGAAGGGAGAGGGAGACAGAGATAGAAACATTAATGATGAAAGAGAACCATCGATTGGCCGCCTCCTGCATACCCTCTACTGGGGATCGAGCCCATGGGAATCAAACCATGATCTGGTTCATGGGTCGACACTCAACTACTGAGTCACACTGGTTGGGCTGGAAGATAGTATTTTTCAGTTCACAGCTGGGAATCTGCAAATGCAGAGGGCTGACTGTGTGCATTGTTCTACACCATTTTATATAAGGGACATCTATACTAACGATAGAGGAATATGCAAATTGTCCGGGATGCCGTCACAGTAACAGTAACGACCGAACAGTAGGCTGCATGGGGCAACCAGGCCGGCAGGGGGGTTAGTGAGGGATGACCAAATGACTGAACAGCAGGCTGCGTGGGGTGACCAGGCCGGCGGGGGGGGGGGGGGCAGTTAGGGGCAATCAGGCCAGCAGAGGGGGGCAGTTAGGGGTGATCAGGCTGGTGGGGGGGGCAGTTAGGGGCAATCAGGCAGGTGAGCAGTTAGGAGCCAGTGGTCCTTGATTGTGAGAGGGATGTCCGACTGCCAGTTTAGGCCCTATCCCCGGGATCGGGCCTAAACCAGAAGTCGGACATTCCCCAAGAGGTCCTGGATTGGAGAGGATGCAGGTTGGGCTGAGGGGACCCCCCCACCCCTGTGCACGAATTTTGTGCACCGGGCTTCTAGTTTTATATAAATCTGAGTGTCCACAGATTTTGGTATCTGCAGGGGCCCAGGAACCAATCTCCACAGATACCAAGGAAGGACTTAGTTTGGGGACAGTCAAAACTTATACTCAGATTTTTGCCTGGGTGGGGAGTCAGCACCTCTAACCCCTACTTTTTCAAGGGTCAGCTGTGTAAGAGTCAGAAAAAGCAGTGGCAGAGGAGACCAAGAAGAGAGAAGGTTTCTAAAGCTGTTGGGGGGGTAGTGTTTCTAGGACTTAGTGATGAATTGACTTTCAAAGATAAGGGAGAGAGCAGGTCAAAGGGACTCCCCATGTGTCAATTTAGTGACTGAGTATATATAGTGTGTCCCAAAAAATGTATAAACTTTGGGGGTGGGTGAAGGGGAGAAATCACTGTGCTTTGTTCAACCTGATGTGAAAGGTTGGTTGGTGCTTTTCCTGCATTGTATCTTTTCTTACTGTTTATTTAATAAATGGGAATTAGCCACATGCGCTCCATGCAGTGTGTGCTTCCAGATAGCTGGAACGCAGTGCACACACTTTGAATACTTATAAAGGCAGTGTTTATTAAAATGCATTTCATTGTCAAAATTGAGCTATCAGCTGTTACAGTGAGCCTTTTAGTGCAAGTGATATACAGAGAAACTGCTTTGGATGATCTAGTCTCAACATTATCCTTTAACACACTCAGGTATATCTCTAACTTTTAAACTTCCATTTACATTTCTTTTATTTTGCTATACTTCCCAAGAGAGGACTTTCTGTAAGTTTTTACACTTATTGCTGTCAAACCTAAATCCAGCCCGCATTGTATCTCTCTCCCCTCCAGATGGTCGTACAGACAGATATGTCTACTAAAGGTGCAGGAACTTCAACAACACAGGCCCACGAGTCAGACATCAGATTGTATTTGCTTGATGACGGGGTAAATGCAGGTCTGAACTGGACTCGTGTCTGTTTCCAGGGAGGCCCAATCTAGTGGGTAAGATACTGCAGCAGAGTTTCTAGCTCCAGAGGTGATCAAAGTCAGGCAAGTGGCCCTGTGGTGACCTTGTTTGGAGCTAGACCACAGCCAGCATCTAGGACAGGAAACTGGGACAAGTCATTCGGCTTTAACATATGGTCTCACCAGACCTCATGAGGTCCTAACCAAGTGTGCTCTCAGTGGGGAAACAGATGAGCATATCAAGGCAGAGCCCAGCACGTGGGCCAGGAAAACAGGAGTTGTTGAGGGAAAGATGAGCTTGATGCTCACACAGATGCTTAAGATCCACTGCTGGCCCTTTGGATGCTGTCTAAATTATGCCCTCACATTGGTAATTCTAGCTATTCCTAGGGATGGGTTCCCCCACATGGTGCCTGCCTGGGTTCATGTTAACTCCACACATGGGAGTGGTTAAGGGTCTTACAAGGCTGGGGAAGGAGAGGGTTGATACAGATAGATTTGCTTTTATTGCCTAGAGAACTTGGACTGGTTTTCAACCCAAGTACTGTGGAGCAAGGTTTGTTAACCTTGATAATATATGGATCTCTTTTTCTGCCTAATATAATTTTCTGTTTATATTTAGCTTACATAAAGTATTGGATCCTGTTTGAAAGAAAAAAATTTCAGGTACTTTGAGAAGACTCATGTGTTCTCAGACATCCTATCTAATAAAAGAGAAACATGGCAATTAGCCGTACCTCCGCTACCCTTCCCATTGGCTAATCAGGGCGACATGCAAATTAACTGCCAGCCAAGATGGCGGCCGACAGCCAGGCAGCTTGAAGCAAACAGGAAGCTTGCTTGCTTCAGTGATGGAGGAAGCCAAAGTTCCCCGCCTGCCTTGCCGGCCTCTGAGCTTGCAGTTTGAAACATTGTTACAAATATAGAAGCTAAACAAAACCCCAGAAACCTGCTTTCAGCCAGCCGGGATCTCAGAGCTGGAGTTGAAACAGTGTTTCGATTATAGAACCCAAACAAACCAGATACCTGCTTTCAGCAGCCGAGGCCTCAGAGCTGGAGCCAAGCCTCAGAGCTAAAGCTGGCCCAGAATTTTTAAAAAAAAAAGAAGAAAAAAAGGAGCGATTGGGAGCTTCAGTCACCCACCAGCCTGAAAACAGCCCTCAGCCTCTCACCCAGACTGGCCAGGCACCCCAGTGGGGACCCCCACCCTGAAGGGGGTGTGACCAGCTGCAAACAGCCATCAGCCCCTCATCCAGGCTGGCCAGGCACCCAAGCGGGACCCCCACCCTGATCCAGGACACCCTTCAGGGCAAACCAGCCGGCCCCCACCCGTGCACCAGGCCTCTATCCTATATAGTAAAAGGGTAATATGCCTCCCAGCACCGGGATCAGCGGAGCCGCGAGGCCTCCCGGCACCGGGATCAGCATGACAGGGGGCAGCGCCCAAACCCCCGATCGCCCTGTGGCTCTGTGTGTGACGGGGCGAGGCCACAACCTCCCTATCCGCCCTGCTCTGTTCGTGGCAGGGGAAGGCGCCCCAACCCCCTGATCAGCCCTGCTCTGTGCCTGATAGGGGGGAGCTCCCCAACCCCCTAATCGCCCTGCGGCTCTGTGTGTGACAGGGTGCGGCGCCCCCACCCCCTGATCCGCCCTGCTCTGTGTGTGACAGGGGGCGGTGCCCCAACTCCCCTATCAGCCCTACTCTGTGAGTGACAGGGGGGAGCTCTCCAACCCCCTGATGGGCCCTGCTCTGTGCGTGACAGGGGGGAGCTCCCCAACCCCCTGATCGACCCTGCTCTGTGCGTGACAGGGTAAGGAGCCCCAACCCTCCTGATGGGCCCTGCTCTGTGAGTGACAGGGGGCAGTGCCCCAACCCCGATTGGCCCTGCTCTGTGCGTGACAGGGGGTGGCGCTGCAACCTCCCCATCGACCCTGCCTTGAGTGTGACAGGGGGCGGTGCCCCAACCCCCCAATCGGCCCTACCCTTAGCATGACTGAGGGTGGCATTGCAATCTCCCGAACCGCCCTCCTCTGTGCATGACAGGGGGCGGCACCCCAACTCCCCAATCGGCCCTGCTCTGAGCCTGACCAGGGGTTGCACCTAGGGATTGGGCCTGCCCTCTGCCACCCAGGAGCAGGCCTAAGCCAGCAGGTCGTTATCTCTCGAGGGGTCCCAGACTGTGAGAGGGCACGGCTGGGCTGAGGGACCTCCTCTCTTCTCCCGAGTGCACAAAATTTGTGCACCGGGCCTCTAGTCTATATATATATAAAAGCCTAAGCTACCGTTCGACCGGTAGCTGTGATGCACACTGACCACCAGGGAGCAGACACTCAACGCACAGGCATGGAAACATGGAACAGACTGGTGAATCTCAGTGGGGAGGGGGGAATGAGGAGGGTGGGAAGAGATTAATCAAAGATCTTAAATGCATACTAGAGGCGGTGGGGACCCTCAGCCTGGCCTGCGGGGATCGGGCCAAAACCAGCAGTCTAACATCCCCCAAGGGATCCCAGATTGCAAGAGGGTGCAGGCCAGGCCAAGGGACCCCACTGGTACACGAATCCGTGCATCAGGCCTCTAGTGTAAATATAAGCAGGAAATCACATGGACATTATCCATTTACTAGTATTGTCAGTGAAATAATCATAAAAAAATTTAGATTGTTATCTAAATAAAAATACCTTTTTCTAAGAACTCATGGACCCCTGTGAATTTAGCCACAGACTATTAGGGACTTGTGGACCTCAGGTGGAAAATATTGCTGCAGAACAATACTATAGTTCATTTTTAACTCATTTTATAAGCTACATTTTGACATCTTTTAGATGCTAATTCTAGCAGCATTGTACCTTGTTTAAGAAAAATCTAAGTATTTTTAATTACTCTGAAAGAACATCAACTGCTTTTGTTTCAGAGAATGGGTATCTGAAGTTATTAATAAGTGAATGCCATTCCATCCCCAAGAACATGCATATTGCTATCTACAAAGCTAAGACAGATCATTCATAGGAACTAAGACATTCTCCTAGCCAGCACTGCACATGTACCCTTGTATATACTTTCTTTTTTTTTTTAAATATATTTTATTGATGTGAGTCTAACAGGTTCTTTCCTCTTTTTCAGTAGCCACATAGGACAGCAAATTGGCAATTTTTTTTATCCTCGCCTAAGGATATGTTTTCATTAATTTTTGATTTTTGATTTTTTTTTTAGAGAGAGGGAGGAAGGGAGAGAGAGAAACATCTATGTAAGAGAAATATCAATTGTTTGCCTCCCACAGGCGCCCCCAACCCAGGGGTCAAACTCACAACCTTTTGGTGTATGGGACAATTCTCCAACCAACTGAGCCACCAGGCTAGGGCCAAATTGGCAATTTTTACAAAAAGATTTTTCACACAAACTTTGCAAACTGCAGACTTTATTTGTTGCAGTAATATGAAATGGATCTTTCTGGGTAAGTGAGCGCAGGCAGTGTAACTGACTTCACATAACACCTAACAGCCATGGTTTGCAAATCCCTTTCATGTCCTATTGATACATGGAGCTCGGGGTGCGGACTCTTCCTGTGGGTTCTTATCCTACAAAGTTTGAAGAATAAAATTTGTGGCTCAGGATTTTAAATAAAAATGTGGAAGTTTATTGGAAGCATATACAAACTCCCCCTGGGCAGGGATCCCCAAAGGGAACACCCTGGGTAGGGGTCCCAAAATGGGAAAAGCCTGCTTGCTCTCTCTAATGGGAAAAAAATCAATCTTCTGAGTTTCTTTGTCTCTGGGTTTATAAATGCTAGGAGTTCTTTGTCTGAACATGACCCTTTCTAATTGGACTCTTCCTTCATATATGTCCTATGTTTTCCTAATTGGTCACTTACATAGTATCAGTTTCAAAGTTCAAAGCCCACCTGGTGCCCCCCTTATCTTGCAACACCTCTATCCTCTGTGAGTGTATACCTTCCCCTTCCCCTTACCTTCTGACATTTCTCTCCTCTGTAAAAGTAAGATAAGGCCGAAACTGGTTTGGCTCAGTGGATAGAGCGTCGGCCTGCGGACTGAAAGGTCCCGGGTTCGATTCCGGTCAAGGGCATGTATCTGGGTTGCGGCCACATCCCCAGTGGGGAGTGTGCAGGAGGCAGCTGATCGATGTTTCTCTCTCATCGATGTTTCAAACTCTCTATCTCTCTCCCTTCCTCTCTGTAAAAAATTAATAAAATATATTTTTTTAAAAAAAGTAAGATAAGCATTCTGGCTGCCCCAAACCCTCACGTATGCATTCCTCTCCCATGGACCCCCTCCACTCCCCATATTCCCTAACTGCCTGCCCTGTCTCTAAAATTCCTTTCACTAGGAGAAAGGAAAAACCCATTTTATGGTTAGGGTTGGAAGCTTTAAGCCTTATGTGGACAAGGGTCTCTTAGGACAGCAGTTCTCAACCTGTGAGTCGCGACCCCTTTGGGGGTCGAACGACCCTTTCACAGGGGTCGCCTAAGACCATTGGAAAACACATATATAATTACATATTGTTTTTGTGGTTAATCACTATGCTTTAATTATGTTCGATTTGTAACAATGAAAATACATCCTGCACATCAGATATTGACATTACGATTCATAACAGTAGCAACATTACAGTTATGAAGTAGCAACGAAAATAATTTTATGGTTGGGGGTCACCACAACATGAGGAACTGTATTAAAGGGTCGCGGCATTAGGAAGGTTGAGGACCACTGTCTTAGGACATTTGGTCTTTGGGCTGCTAACTGCATTGCTTTTTATGTGTGCTCCTCTT
This sequence comes from Myotis lucifugus, assembly GCF_000147115.1. Classification (NCBI taxonomy): domain Eukaryota; kingdom Metazoa; phylum Chordata; class Mammalia; order Chiroptera; family Vespertilionidae; genus Myotis; species Myotis lucifugus. The sequence goes on along the minus strand of NW_005871403.1, from coordinate 108,218 downwards.
TTTTCAGTCCTCTAACTTTTCTGTCTTTCCTTTCTCCTTTGCTTATTTCTCCCCTGTTTCTTTTCCCTACTGTTTATCTTAGGCTAGTCACTGGTGATCCTGAGACACCCCCAGAAGCTGCCTGGCTCTGCTTTTTAAAGCACGTCTTCAACCTCCCTTCAGCTTAGATCTTCTCAGGGTTTCTACTGGCTTCAGCAGTGGCCCTGTGGGCAGCAGCGTTAGCAGTCTGAGTCCCTGTGGGACTGCACAGGCCCCAGGTAACCTTTCGTGCTCTCATCTGGCTTGTGTTCAATGAACTCAAGTGACCTTTGCCAGCCTTGGACGACAAAGGAAGTAATCAAGTTTGGAAATGTGCTTGGGGTGGGTGGGGGAGGGGCCGGCTGAGCCTTCCAGCTGGGCCGCACCAGCCACAAGACCAAATAAGGGTGTGCAAGCCGCCCGTCTGTACGAAAGTTCAGAGTGCAGTGTGCAAAAGTGGGACTCGGTTTTCAGAGAGATAAGCTGTTACCCAACCCCGGTGGAGCTGCAGCGGCAGTGCCCGTGCAGCCAGCCCCTCCCCGCAGGGCTGCGGCTGGGAGGGGAGGCCTGGCCCGCGGGGCTTTCCCCAGGGAGAGTGGGGAAGGGGCTTTCCTTGCGGGGCCTTGTGACTTGTGACTGAAGGAACTGACAACCCACAGGTTTTACCCAGCGTTTCCATGGCTGCTGACAGGGTTCCAGAGCGCAGCCAGGGTGAGCCATTAGCGTGTAGAGAAGGTCAGCGTGTGAGGACTCAGCCAGCGGGAAAGCAAACGTTGTGTTTATGAGCCCACACAGGCCAGCGGTCTGACTTGTTTACTGAACATAAAGGTCTAGGGCAGGGCTAAGTTTGGGGCACTTCCCAGCAGTGTTAACACTATGTTTGCTAAACACACCCCAGGGTAGGGCCTGTGAGGATTGTAGTTTTTGGACCAAAAGACTGGCAGAAGTCGGCTTCCTCTGTTGTGTTTGATAGCTTGCAAACACCCACCTCCTTCTCAGAGGCCTTCCAGCCGGACACAGTGCCGCAGTCACCCTGAGGTGCTTCCTGTGGCACCCACTGACTGAGGGCAGCACCGGGAGCAAGAGATGCTGCTACCCCAGCCTGGCTCTCTCCCTCCTACCCTGCCCTCTCCTTCCCTCTGCAAATCCTTCACATCCTGCAGCCAAGCCACCATGCAAAGCTCGCTCTACTGGGCCTGCAGCTTCCTGAGGGAAGGGAACAGGGTTTGTGTTCATGTTTGTATCCCTAAACCTTAACCCCAGGCTTGTGTGCCTAGTCCCAAGGGGCTCCAGGGCAGTGCTTCATCCTCTCAGAACCCTGCTTGGGGGGGGCGGGGCCTTCAGATCCCTCCTCCCAGCCTGGGCTGTGTGCTGGGGTCTGGCTGGTGCCACCTGACAGCTGCTCACCTAAGGCCCTGTTCTGCACCCCCTCCTTTCTGCTCTAGGTTTTCTCTGTCATTGCTCAGAGACTCAGGTGCCCAAGCCTGCTCAGCCCTCAAGTGTTGAAGAGTTAACACCCCGTGAAGATAAATAGCTCTTTCTCCTCTGGACAGCTGAGCAGTTCTGAGATGCTTTCATATAACTTCAAACAGTCCCATGAGATCACGCAGCCAATGCCCATGCAGGGGTCAAGTTGATAAAGCGTCCTGTGTGGATTATCCCTCCCTCTGTCACTCCTGCTTCCAGGGGTCACACACCCCAATAAAATACACATGAACCTTAGGCTCTGCTTTCTGGGAAACCCAGATGAGGATATCTACAGAATCTGACACATCCAGAGCCCTTTCTCTAGTTCTCTCACAAACTTACTTTGCTTTCAAAATTCAATTCCTCTAAATACATTTCTACTTTCACATGTCTCATTCTTTTAGACTGGGAAGTCAAAACCAAAATTAAACTTGAGTAACTTGTGGATTTTCTTATTTTGTGTTGCATTAAATTCCTTACCTTAGGTGTATCTATATTTCCTTTATTTTTGCTTTGAAAATGCCCCCCAACTCTGTGATCTTGAACATTTCTCATAAGCCACAACACAGGAGGTTAGAGAAATCGCTCCCTGGTGGCAGAACAGCAGAACTTCGGACCTCTTCCCTTTAATGGCCATGACATTGGCATCTCTGCCTGAGCTGACCTTGACTTTTAGGCTTCTCTACTTATTTCCTTAGAATAAATTTCTAGAAAGATAAGATCAAAGGCACAAATAATCACATATAACCAAACAGCTCTCTCAGTGTAGCAATTTAAACTCCCACCAGCAGCGCCTTTCCCTGTGCCCTTCTCCACACATATGTCCTGCTTTAATTTAGCATTTCTGTGATTCTTTCTGAAAATTGGAAGAATATATGTTGGCAGCTTACATTTCTTGTTTTATAAAATACCTGTTTCTTTAAATAATCTTTTTTTAAAATTTTTTTTTATTGATTACAAGGGGAAGGGAGGAGAGAGAGATAGAGACATCAATGATGAGAGAGACTCATTGGTCAGTTGCCTCCTGCACACCCCACACTGGGGATCAAGCCCGCAACCCGGGCATGTGCCCTGACTGGGAATCGAACCGTAACCTCCTGGTTCATAGGTTGACACTCAACCACTGAGCCATGCCGGCCGGGCTCTTTAAACAATCTTTAACAGGCTTTTAGATATTTATCGTTATTGTTGAAAGTATTCCAGATGTCCCCTTTTCCCCCCATTGACCCCCCTCTACCCCACATTCCCCTCAGACCTTCATCACCCTATTGTCTGTGTTCATGCATTATGCATATAAATCCTTTGGTTAATTTCTTCCTACCCACACCTCAACCCCTGGCTTCCGTCTGAGATTCCTTAATCCGTTACATGCAATTTATTTTGTTCTTTATTATTATTTTTAATTTAAATTCTTTATTGTTTAAGGTATTACATGAGTCTCCTTTTTCTCCCATTGACCTCTCCCTGGCCGCTCCCACCCCCAGCACAGGCTCTCACTCCACTAGTGTCTGTGTCCATTGGTTATGCTTATATGCATGCATACAAGTCCTATGGTTGATCTGTTACACGCCGCCCCCTTTCCCTCTGAGGTTTGACAGTCTGTTTGATGCTTCTATGTATGTCTCTGGATCTATTTTTGTTCATTAGTTTATGTTGTTCATTATATTCCACATATGAGTGAGATCATGTGACACTTGTCTTTCTCTGACTGGCTTATTTTTTTTATGGTTTTTAGTTGTTGTTGTTTTTTTAATTTACTGATTTGAGAGAGAGAGAGAGAGAGAGACATCGATTTGTTATTCCACTTATTTGTGCATTCATTGGTTGATTCTTGTATATGCTCTGACCAGGGATCGAACCCACAATCTCGGCACATCGAGACAATGCTCCAACCAACTGAGCCACCCAGCCAGGGCCACCTTTTTAATGTTTTAAACAGTCCTCACACTTCCTTTGTGAAGGACCTTGGAAGTTCTGCCTTTATTCCCAGTTCTCTATTACTGCCTTCTTATCAGGACGCATCACCTGATTGATTTGAGATAAAGAGTGAAGACCTAATAAAAAGAACTCAGGTCTCTAACTTGGAAAGTCTGGGTACAAGGTCACTCGCCAGATAGTGCAGAGATCTAGTCTTATTTCTGAGCTGAGAGCGCTCCACAGGCTGGACTCTCCCGAAAGAGGGGGAGCACATTGAGTAAGGGCCATACCACCCAGCTGCTGCAGCTCCCTGGCTTTCCTGGTCCTCAGAGCCTCTGAGTGGTCATCTCTGTTTTACTTGCCAAACCTGGGTTTCAGCCCATTATATCCCTCTGCCTCAGCTTTACATCTCAGCAAACCTACCGGGCACATCAGCACCTGAGAGATTGCCATACTCTTTCATTAACATTGCAATAAGAACCAGGAAGAACGTTGCTAACAAGTAAAGAAAGTTTCTAGGCTGGGTAACTTTATTACCATTCCCTGTAGCGCTGTAGGCCTACACACACCTGGGAAGGGAACTAACTGCTGAATACCTGACTATTGTTGAAGCCAGTCTGCTGCAGGGTTCACATTTCAGGTCAAATAGGAAGGGTGGTTCCTGGCTTTAAATCTAAAGCTTGACTGCTCTGAGGCTTGACTACTGCTTTCATACTGGCTTTGGTTTACATACATGTGGTTCCCAGGAGAAAGGTTGGCCTATAAAAACACTCCCTTAATGCTGCACTTCTTGCAGTTAACACACTTTCCATCTACTCTCCATGACAGGATTCTTGAGAGATCTACACATGTTCACTTCACCTTTGACTCAGAAAGTACATTTTTATCATGTTATCCCCAAAACATAGTGAGAGATGCATACAAAGAGTTTTGTATAAGGATGCTCATTACAAGCTTTTACTTTACTAAAAATTGGAAACTGCCTAAATCAGGGGTCCTCAAACTTTTTAAACAGGGGGCCAGTTCACTGTCCCTCAGACCGTTGGAGGGCCAGACTATAGTTTTAAAAAAAACTATGAACAAATTCCTATGCACACTGCACATATCTTATTTTGAAGTAAAAAAACAAAACGGGAACAAATACAATATTTGTATTTGCATGTGGCCCGCGGGCCGTAGTTTGAGGACCCCTGGCCTAAATAATCAATAAAATGGAGACTTTAGAAATTTACGTCATATGTAAATCAGGATTTGGTAATGCGGCAAATGACAGAAAACCCCAGTAACTGCAACAGGAAAAGGTGTGCTGTCTGAGGCTGTTGTGAAGGTTGCATTCTTTTTTGTCACTGTTGTGTCTGGCCTTCGTTCCCTAATATGACTTCATGGACCAAGATGGCTACTTCAACCCTAGTCCTCAGGCACAAACCCCAGCCAGCACGAGAGACAGCACTGAGAATTATGGGTCAGAGGTCGTTCACCAGCTGTCTCTTGCAACACTTCTGTTTACATTCTGCCAGCATGTTTATCTAAGGCGTAATTGTTAATCCATCAGAAAAGAAAGCAACTTTGCAGAAGTTTTCATTTGAACCCAAGCCTTGAGTTGATTAGGGTTGAACTTGAGGCCAAGGACAAGTCAGGCAGTTGATCTAGAAGGAGTTACTTTTTTTTTTTTTTTAACGAGGACACTTCTAAGAAAGCTCCTTTCTTTCTTTCTTTCTCTCTTTCTCTCTTTCTTTCTTTCTTTCTTTCTTTCTTTCTTTCTTTCTTTCTTTCTTTCTCTCTCTCTCTCTCTCTCTCTCTCTTTCTTTCTTTCTTTCTTTCTTTCTTTTTAAAATACATTTTATTGATTTTTTTACAGAGAGGAAGGGAGAGGGATAGAGAGAAACATCGATGAGAGAGAAACATCGATCAGCTGCCTCCTGCACACCTCCTACTGGGGATGTGCCCGCAACCAAGGTACATGCCCTTGACCGGTATCGAACCTGGGACCTTTCAGTCCGCAGGCCGACACTCTATCCACTGAGCCAAACCGATTAGGGCTGGAATTACTTTTTTTACATTTATCTGTTTGAAGTTTCCCAGTGTCAAATTTTATGTTTTCCTGCCTTGAGGGAAGGTGATCCATTGAGATACCTTGCTGGCCTCTGCACTTTATACAGTGTTTTGCCCCTTATTTGTTTTATCAAGTTGCTAACTTCCAAAGCTCTTACTTGTATGTTTCAACCCTCGGTCTGGTGGGTATAGCAGCCTTTGGCTCCACCAAATATATGCAAAACACTAGTAAAATGTAGAAGTTCAAAACATTTACTAAAAATCACTAAATTGTGCATTTTATTTATTTTTAAACATTTTTTTATTTTAATACATTTTTATTGATTTCAGAGAGGAAGGGAGAGGGAGAGATAGAAACATCAATGATGAGAGAGAATCATTGATTGGCTGCCTCCTGCACACCCCACACTGGGGATCAAGCCCACAATCCTGGGCATGTACACTGATGAGGAATCAAACCTTGTAGACCTTCTGTTTCATAGGTCGATGCTCAACCACTGAGCCATGCCAGCCGGGCTAAATTGTGCATTTTAAATGGGTGGATTTTATAGTATGTAAATTATACCAATAAAGTAGTTTTTAAATATACAGAAAAAAATAAAATATAGGGTGAGTAGATTAGACCAGTGATCTCCAAATACAGGGTAGAGCCAAAATAGATTTAGAGCTATGAGTACACAAAACACAGTTTAGTCTTGTATTATTATTCATTAATTACTGCATTATTGTCCATTGAACAACAGTAAACCTACTTTTGCCCCACTCTGTATTTTTTATCATAATCCCCTGACAAAAAGAAATGAAATTTGAGTATGCGTTTCCATATTTGTGGGCTTATTCGTTTAAATTGTGTACACATTAAACTCTGTTATATGATATAAAATAGCTAAAAAAATAGAAATTCAAACAGATAGAAAAATATAGATATAGAAATTCTAGTGATTTCTTGCTTTCCCTCCACGGATCGTCTTGCACATCTCCTGGACCACTGACCCAGGCAGTCGGCACAGAGCTCTGCAAGGGCCTCCAGAGCAGGAAAGAAAGGGGGGTTCTTTTTTTTTTAAGAAGCTGACATTGGGCTAATGCCTCAGTGATAGCCACTACTTTGACACTTACTTACGCCTCGACAGTCTTTAAATGCTTCCTCTCACGCATCATCTTATTTGCTCTGTAAAGAGAAATGAAGTGGATCAAAATAGGAGACAGATTGGGAAGAATCTTGAGTGCCTTACCAGAGGAGTCTGGACTTGATTGTAAGAGCAGTGCGGCCATATCGATGTGTCCGATTACAGAGGGGACACGTACAGTCCAAGAGCCCTTCTGATGGGCTTTCTTCTCCCCGGTGAGAGGGCAGAGGCGCCGAGGGAGCGGCCTGGAATTGCACCTGTCCTGTGGCCCTGCTCTGAGTGACGTGCCCTGGATCAGCAGGCCCGAGTCTCCAGATAATGCAGGCCACGGTGGCTCGCCCACTCGGGGACTCATCTTTCAGAACCAGGGATTAGTAGGCTTAGCCTCCACTGCCCACCCTTGTCCTTAGCCTGCTGCTCCATCCACACGACTACTATTGGTTTCCAGAATGATGCCATACATTTCGTGGGCCTCCCCACCAGGAGTGTGCATGCAGCTGTTTTCACACTAAGGTATTTTCCCCTGATTCCTGTCTCTTTTTTCCTCCAGCAGCCAGAGCTCAGCAGCTCATGTTCTACATACCGTAGTTACCTCTATTTCCAGGGAGTAGGGCTAGGCTTGTACTGTCTCTGTTATCTCCCTGTCTGTCCCCACCAGTTGAGCTGTCTGTCCTGCTTGCTACAGGCGCAGTATGAGAGCTACGTGGATGCTGTTTGAAAAGCCTAAAGCTTCCTGCCCTCCACAGAAGGCACCGAGGGCTTTGGTAGAGGTAGCAGTGAAGCGGTAGAAATAACTATACTATATATATTTTTTTTTAATATAAATAGCCATATTATTTAGTGCTGAGGCTCATGCCACTTTCATGCTGAAAAACCTTCAGGGACTCTCCCTTGACCAAAGTCCTAGGAGGGTCAGTGAGTGGCTTTTGTCCACAGAGAGGTTAGAGCAGCCTGCCAGGCGGGGAGCAGTGAGAGCCTGGTCCCCCGGGTCACGCCGTGGGTGTTGCCACAGGGCCTGAGCCAAAGAGATATGATATCTCTTTATAATTTCTTCAAAAAGGGGTTCAAGTTGAGGCCTTGGCCTGTGTCAGGTGATGCCATAGATCCATGCACCAGAACGGGACAGGAGAACACGGGTCTGTGGTGTGGACAATGCAGACACAGATCCGGTGCAGAGCCAGCTGCAGAGACCGCTGGTCGAGGCAGGCCATGCGGTGCCTCGTTGCGGATGGCATGTTGCTGGCGCCCTGGTGATAGAGCATCTTGGTTTTGCATCAGAAAACCTGGTTCAGACCCCACTTGAACAATTCAAGCAAGCTACTTAATGTCTCTTAAAAGGATGTCCGCGAGGTGGAATGAAGCGACACGCCTTTGAACTCTTTCATTTAAAACACTATTACGGTTACTCTTATAAAGACACATGTCACTCCGTGCCAGGTTGGCTCTTACCATCTGTCTCTCCAACTTGTAGGCAAAGCGTTGTCTCATTGTTGTCTGTTTCTTCCCCTCAGCAACGAGCCCAAAGCTCCTGGCGTGTTCCGTGGGGTTGTCCATCGATTTCTAGTTGTGTGCTGTTTCTAATGTTTACCTCTTTCAAGAGAAATCTGGATGTTATGGCAGCCCCCCTACAATTCCTGTCACAAGACTGGCGCCCACCCGGGAGCTTAGGGAGAGGTTGCACCTGGTTAGAAACGGTGCTCAAGTTGTGCTTCTTCCTTCCAGGTATTTCCCAGATGACCCGGGTGTGGAGTGGGACACAGAGCATGTGGCCAGCGTCCTCCTCCAGCACATAGAAGTGAATGACATCAACCTGGTACGGGACGCCCTCCCAGTCACACCTTTCCTGTGGCCACCCTCCCCCACCCCCCCAGCCTGTCTCCAGGGCCACTCCAAAAGAGGCGAACCCTCCACGCTCTCTCTCAAACCTCCTGGTGACAACACACCTTTTGGGAGACTAAGTAACCAAACTGCCAGCGCTCGGAGGCAGAGGCCTTTCTGTGGTGTCCTCTGTCCTGCCACCTGAAAGCTCAGGCCCCCAAGGAGCCTGGCCTGCAACTCTCATTTGTACAAAACGTCCCCTTTCACCGAGCATTTTCACATTTAGAGTATTGTTTTAACTTCAGAGGTAAAGGTTATAATCTCATTTTACATCAAGGAAATTGAGTTTCCAGAGGCTGGCAGCTAGCCCAAGTTCAGCAAGTGGCAAAATTAGAACTTTCATCCTCAGTTTCAAAAAAACACAAGGATAAATTCACACCCACAGGGAGAACATTTGAGACCACCATAGAGGAAATTCACACTCACCTGCAGGGGTGGGCACGCCTGGGAACCCCATCCGCTCTCCTAGGATCGGCGGGAGCGGGCCTCGCCAGTGGTCAAGTTTAAGCCTGCTTATCGTCTATTTCTAAAACAACAAGAATAAGAGCCCTTCGTGAGTTGACACCTAAAATCTGGCCATTTAAAGTCCAAGCCAAGCCGTAACCGGTTTGGCTCAGTGGATAGTGTCGGCCTGAGGACTGAAGTGTCCCGGGTTTGATTCCGGTCAAGGGCATGTACCTTGGTTTCGGGCACATCTCCAGTAGGGAGTGTGCAGGAGGCAGCTGATCGATGTTTCTCTCTCATCGATGTTTCTAACTATCTCTCTCCCTTCCTCTCTGTAAAAAATCAATAAAATATATTAAAAAAACAAACAAACCATAAAGTCCAAGCCAAATAAACACTGAGTTCGATAAGGCCTTGTTGAAAGGTGAGCCCTTCTGCAGAGAGCCACGCTAGGCTTTCGTCTTGATGAATTCGCTGAGGGAAGTGATTATTGGGCCGTTCGTAAGACAGATTTTCATTAATTAATTGGTCAGACCGTCTTTTTTCTGATGACAGATTTCATAGTCAGCTGTCTTTGTGTGAATGGCAACAGAGCACCTGCCTGGCTCCCTCCTTATCCCATCAGGTGGAGTGGCAGGTGGGCCTGGGCCTGCCGGCTCGTCTCTGTCTTGCTCGGTGCAGTGTTTTGTTTTCTTTCCTGGCTGGAAAGTGTGGACCAGCAGCTTGCAGGTCCACACCTCTCACCTGTTGACAACACACCTGGGGGTCTGAGTGTGAAAACCAGAGGGTTGTGGCCCTGGGCTTAGGAGTCCAACTCCCTGATATATATTATTGATTTTTACAGAGAGGAAGGGAGAAGGAGAAGGAGAGGGATTTAGAAACATCGATCAGCTGCCTCCTGCACACTCCCTACTGGGGATGTGCCCGCAACCAAGGTACCGGAATCGAACCTAGGACCCTTCAGTCCGCAGACTGACACGCTATCCACTGAGCCAAACCGGTTAGGGCTCTGCCATATTGACTGCCCAGCCCACACAGTTAGAACTTCTCATGGCTCCAGAGCTCAGATGTGTAGACAGAGCTGGTCTTCAAGACCAGCTGAAGTTTGACAATGAGGTCTGCGAGGTGTGCTGCAGTACCCCTTGGTATCCCAGGGCCAGCCCCCAAACACTCTCTCCTCCCCTACTTCAGTGCATAAGAACAGCTGGGCTGCAGCTTAGTGGGAGAAGTGGGTGGGATCTATGAACTGCAGGTGCCATGCACAAATCTGCAAAGGTCCAGGGAGCTGGGTGCACCAGACTCAGCCCTCCTCACTGCAGAAGGAAGAGGGAAAGTGTGAGATGATGTGGACAGCTTGCCTTATGGGTCACAAAATGGCCAATTTCTAGAGAAAGTCCTGTGCCTTTTTGAAGAGAATTCTTCAGTTGTTGGATGCAGCCCTTTGTATTTGTTCACTCAGTTGTTTAGTAATCATATTTTTAAATCTATGTTTTTACTTAGTTTTTTGTCTACTTGTCATTTATTGAAAGGGGAGACCAGAAAGTGGTTGCAGAGAAAATACTTAAAGGTGAAACTTTAAGTAGCTGAAACTTTTCCAGAATGAGAAAGACCTTAACCTACCATTTCAAGCAGTCCAGTGAGTCCCACAGGAGGAGGGAAACCCATACGCAGGTATATCATAGTGGAGCCGCAGCACACCAACATCTTAAAGGTAGCAACGCAAAAAGCCAAATCACCTACAAAGGAGGAACTTTTTCTCTTGTTGATATTTTCCCTGGTTATTGAAATCTAGAGAAACATTTTTCTAAGCTGAGGATAAACTTGCCAGTGTGGGAGGAACCTAGACCTAGGCTTTGTGTGAGCCTTTGAAAATAACAAAGGTCCCCTACCCCCCACCCCACCCCAAAAATGTGAAATGAGGAAGAAACAAAGACCTTGGAGAATTTGAAAAGTGCCTGAGGGAAACTCCAGTGGCCCCAAATCCCCGCGTGCCTGTGGTAACCTGGCCCAGCGGCCAGCTGTCTGCTGTCCCGACCGAGTGCTAGACACTCAAGCCTGTGTTGCTGTGTGGTTCCGCACACTTCCACGTGGCTTTATTTATTTTTTTAATATATTTTTATTGATTTCAGAGAGTAAGGGAGAAGGGGAGAGAGACAGAAACATCAGTGATGAGACTCATCAATTGGCTGCCTCCTGCACACCCCCTATTGGGGATCAAGCCCGCAACCCAGGCATGTGTCCCTGACCAGAATCAAACCCGGGACCCTTCAGTCTGCAGGCCGACATTCTATCCACTGAGCCAGACAGCTAAGGCCCACGTGGCTTTATTTTATCTTCACCTCAACCCAAGGAGGAAAGGAGGGCAGGTGTTATTTTCCTGATCCCTCAGATGACGAAACAAGACATTGGAAGTTGGAAGAACTCCCAGTGGTAAAGTTCTGTGACTTGCCCGACGGGCTGGGGCAGTGGTTGGCAAACTCATTAGTCAACAGAGCCAAATATCAACAGTACAATGATTGAAATTTCTTTTGAGAGCCAAATTTTTTAAACTTAAACTATATAGGTAGGTACATTGTTATTAACTTCATTAGGGTACTCCTAAGGCTTAGGAAGAGCCACACTCAAGGGGCCAAAGAGCCACATGTGGCTCGCGAGCCGCAGTTTGCCGACCACAGGGCTGGGGTAACTAGTGTCCTGAGTGGAGCAGCTGCAGCCCCTGCACCCACCTTGTTACATGAAGAATGGGATCAGCCCTAGCCAGTTTAGCTCAGTGGATAGAGCATCAGCCTGCAGACTGAAGAGTCCCGGGTTCGATTCCAGCCAAGGGCACATGCCCGGGTTGCAGACTCGATCCCCAATAGGGGGCATGCAGGAGGCAGCCGATCAATAATTCTCTCTCATCATTGATGTTTCTATCCTCTATCCTTCTCCCTTCCTCTCTGAAATCAATAAGGAAATATACTTTAAAAAAATAAAAAGAATGGGATCAGCACTTGAGTTAGATAGTTAACTGGTTTTTTAATAGACTGTATTTAAAATTTTTTCATCTACAGTTGACATAAAATATTATTTTAGTTACAGGTGTACAACATAATAGGCTGCTGTTTTCCATCCACAGCAAAACTGAGCAGAAAGTCCATACATAACCCCTGTCCTCTGCAATTTGTTGCAATAGTGAACCTGCACTGACACGTCATCATCACCCAAAGTCTATAGTGTACGTGAGGGCTCACTTGGGTGTCGTATATTCCATGGATTTTGAAATATGCATAATGACATATATTCAGTATTATATGATTAGCTTTTTATAAATCTTTAACTCAGATTTTTTTTAAACTTTTGATTATAGAGAATTTCAAGCATACAAAAGTAGAGGAAATAGTTTAGTGAACCTCTATGTTCCTATTACTCAGCCCACCTCCCCCACCTCCTACATTATTTTGAAACAAATCCTTTTCATCATATTTCCTATTTAAGTATTTTAGTATGTAATTCTAAAAGACATTGAATATTTCATTAACATTAATATCATTATCACCCCTAAAATTAATTCATATCAATGTTTTGCATTTCCAATAGTCTCATGCCATAAATGTGTTTTTATTCGTTTTTCTTTTTATAGCTTGTTTGAATCAGGATCAGTGGATAAGACTACATTTTCTTTCCATCTGTACCCCACCCTCCAGCCTATGCTCAGTAAAAGTTAGCTGCTCACAGTTTCCTGTACATGAAGTAAACACATTTTATATGGTGTAGTATCGAAAGACCAGTCATGCCGGCCAGTGTGGCTTGGTGGTTGCACGCCGACCTATGAACCAGGAGGTCACAGTTTTATTCCCAGTCAGGGCACATGCATGGGTTTCAGGCTCAATCCCCAGTGGGGGCTGTGCAAGAGGCAGTTAATCAATGATTCTTTCTCATCATTGATGTTTCTATCTCTCTCTCCCTCTCCCTTCCTCTCTGAAATCAATATATATATAAAGAAAGACTGGTCATGAATTCCTTCCCAGCCTCTTCCAATTCCAGTTTCAGGACCCTCATCTATGCTATGTGGTCGGCTTCCTCCTCTGGGGACAGCTTGCTTCTTTCCATCACCCCTAACCAACTAGTACTATTCCTTTTTCTGGGTCCTTGATTTCTGTAAAATATTTCTTTTATCCAAGTTATCCTTTTATTATTATTATATTATCATTATTATTATTTAAATTGTTCTTTGGGCTTTTTAAAATCCATCTATGTAGAACTGAAATGTTGGAATCTAAGTTTTTAGTTAATAAAGAGATCTATATTTGTGGAAATGGAAGCGGAGGCCGTCTATGAATAAACGTATTTCTGCTGTGAACTTAACCCCAGGCCATGGTGGAAATTGTCCCCTAAAGCTTTTGTGCCCTCAGTAAGGCACAAGGAAAAGAGACCCATAGCGCAGGCAGCATCATGAACAAAGTCCACACGGCAGCCAGCCAGGAAAACTAAATGTTCTAATGACTGGCGAGGCAGATAAAGACAAAGCTACTCTGAGCTTAGTAGCACATCATGGCTGAATTCCACTCTGCTCCACCGCCAGGAACAAGAACAAACGGCAAAACTCCTGTGGAAAAGGCTCCATACAGTCGGCCACACCCATAGTTACACACCACGGATCTGAGCCAGAGTCAGTTCAGATATGCTCAGAGCGTGAAGAGTTCCCGGCCCTGCTCTCTTCTGTCCTGCCCAAGGGAGGGCACAGCTGGCTGGAGTCAGGGCAGGAGTGCAACCCTCTCTTTCTCTGCAGGTGGTGACTTTCGATGCCGGGGGAGTGAGTGGTCACCGCAATCATGTTGCTCTGTATGCAGCTGTGAGGTACGATGCTCTGGGTCATGGGGGGAGACGTTTGTCATTTGCTCGGAGGGATGGTTTCTGAAGCACCGTGAGCCCATGAAACTGCACTGTTAGCAGCGAGCGGTGGTGGCAGTGGTGGTGATGGTGCTCATACATCTCCCGCATTCTCCCCGTGAGAAATCTCTCTCAAGTCCTATTGTTTCATCTCCCAAACAGCTGCGTGCGTGTGTGTGTGTGTGTGTGTGTGTGTGTGTGTGTGTGTTTTACACCATGGACACAGCAAAGGGGTAACTGATTTAATTTCTGTCTTTGCTTTGACCACTGAAACCTTTAGGGCCAAATTTGCAACTCTTAGTAGCACATGTACGAGACTTTAAGGATTGAGTTGTGTGAACCAGTGTGCCTCCTGGCTTCATCTTTTTTTTCCTCCCTATTCTCATTCATTTTTGTTGTCATCTGTTTTATATATATGTATATTCCTCACCCAAGGATATGTTTTTATTGATGAGAGAGAGAAACATAGATTGGTTGTCTCCTGTATGCGCCCCAACTGGAGATCGAACCCACAACCTAGGTATATGCCCTGACCTGGAATTGAACCCGCAACCTTTTGGTGCACGGGACAACACTTTAACCAACTGAGCCACCCAGCCAGGCTGTTGTATATTTTATACACTATTTCATATCTTTCTTTGCAGGAGGGGGATGTATATACATAACATGAAATCTCGTTTGTACTCCACAATCACCCTATTTGACTGATGTGGATTTTACCAGTAACAAATAAAACCTGAACCTCAAAGATATTAGGGACTCACTCAGGGTCATACGAACATACGTCCTGTTTCCCGTCCTCAGGAGAAGGGCTTCCCGTGGGCGCCTTGGCAGCAGCTTGGTAGACCTGGCCCAACTACCGAGGAAGGAAAGGGGCAACTTGAAGTGAAGGGCTTATCTTCTCACCTTCTCGGCAGGCCCAGCCTTCTCAGCAGGGAGCAGAGAAATGCGTGACGGTGGAATGACCTTAGCTGTCCAGTTGGGCCTGCTCGTTTCGCCCAGGCAGGGAGGCGGTTTGCCCGGCACTGCCAGGCTGGGGTGGCAGAGGCAGCCCCAGACCCCAGGAACCCAGGGGCTCCATTTAGTGCCTCGTCTGTCTGCTGCCTCTGCATTCCCATCCAGTATCAGAGCCTTCCAGCTTCGTCCCTAATGTGTGCGTCGCCCCCTGGAAGAGGCTATAAATCATCACCCACAGTCTTTCTTTTTTTTTAAATTTTGTTTTATTGCTTAAAGTATTACAAAGAGTATTACATATGTGTGGGCATATGTAATACCCACAGTCTTTCCACACCATCCCCGTTTCCCTGACGCAGGGCGGCAAGCCTGCTCCCGCCTGAGGAAGACTCCTCACATCCTATCCCAGCCGGAGGCGCCACTTGTAGAAAGACCTGAACCTGCCTTGGGCCCCTCAGGTTCAGGGAAGACGCATCCCCCGGTTACAGCCAGAGATGCAATTTTTCATGAAGACACGTGGGAAGATGAGGACACCCAGGAGGGGTCTTTCCAACCGACCCTGTGGTTACTCTGAGGCCTTGGCTCCCAAGACTAGAGTGGATGGTCAGCCCCATGGAGCGCTGAAGGGGTGGCTCCCCTCATTCCACTGCACGCTGAGCCTTGGCACTTACTACCCAGCTGCCCCAGAGAAGAGGCCGGATCGGGGCTGCTGCAAACACCACGACTGTTGCAGGGCTCTGCAGGCTAATTTGGGTGGGTCCCCTCCCTGTCCCCACCACTGAACTGGGGAAAGCGGGGAAGGCTTCCATCTGGCAAAGAACCCCAGGGACAGCTTCATGCAGACAGAACTGTGGGGACACTTCCTTTGGAAAGGAGCCTGGGTACAGCTTTATGTGCGGGTAAGGGTCACTGTGCTTGAGATAAACAGTGTGTTGATGTGCCTAAGTCCATGCTCCTCGGAAAGTGATCTCACAGCGGCCCCTCTCCCCACACAGGGACACGCCTGGGAAGCTCACAGTCGTCAGTTCCCCATCTCATGCCCCAAAAGTCTCCCTGTCCCAGCATCTTACACTGTTTCCCAGAAAGCTCCGGAGTTCTTCCTCCTGCTCGTCTGAACTCCCCATATGCCATATGCATTCCAGGCATGGTTTGGAAGTATGGTTTTCTCAGGTGGCTCCCTGGCTGCTGGCGCCACAGCTGTTTGAGGCCGGCTGTGCCCCTGCAGAGCACAGGTCTGCTTCTTACTCTTATCCTTTCCCTCCTCGTCCCCAAGTCCCTCTCCTGCTGGCCTTGTTCCTTCTCTTCCTGCCTCCCCAGCATGGCCCCTTCTCTCAGCCTCAGGCAGTTGTCCTTCTGTGTTTGAGACCAGAGTGGCTGGCAGCTTTGCCCAATAGCACCATCCTGCCAGAGGGGAAGGCGGGTTATTTCTCGCAGTCCTCAGGCGCTGCTGCTCGCTGGACCTGGTGTCTTCTTGCGCACAGACTTCCCACCCTGCTGAGCAGAGGACCAGTCCCTCGACCTCTGTCCTTCCTCCCCTCTGCCTGCCTCCTACTCCCACCACCCTACCAAAATCGTCCCACAGCCCCCCTGGGTATATTTCAGTCCTCATTGGTCTTGACCTTTTTGTGGTGTCTGACCCTGCCTGTCACTGCTGTGGTGCTCTCTCCTCTGCCCCTCTGGCTGCTCCTCGGCCTCTGCCTGGCTTCCTTGCACCACAGGCGCCCTGCGCTCTGGCTCCCATACCCCCCCACCCCCATTCTGCCTCCTCCAGTACCCTCCTCAGCCCCAGGGCACCGTGCAGGTTCGGCCCAGCTGCGTGTCTCCCGTGCTCACCTTTCACCTTAGCTGAGAACCGCATCCCACCTCTTTCCTTGGAGGACGCCAACCGCCCCGAACTCCGAACACACCAGGGTCCATCCGGACTGCAGGACCAGTCGCCTTCTGCTCAGGATCCCAGGAACCTTTCTCTGATTTTCTACTTCTCAGAGCTCATACTTGATCACTTCTATCCAACTTCTCTTCTAGCCTCTGCTCCCAAGAAGCCCTTTTCATGTGTGTCTGTGTGTCCGGACTACCTGCCTCATCTCCCACCCTCAGCTTTTAAAACAAAGTGGCCCAGAGGTTCTGAAATCGCTGCTCTGGGGCCTGCCTCCTCTGAAGGAGGAGACACAGCTCCACTGTCAGAGTCGGGAGTGAGTGGGGCAGGTCAGAAAGGAGGGAGGGTGCAGGGAAGAAATGTCAGCATTTTAAATAGTCTCCCATCGGCTGGCATGGCTCAGTGGTTGAGCGTTGACCTATGAACCAGGAGGTCACGGTTTGATTCCCAGTCAGGGCACATGCCTGGGTTGTGGGCTTGACCCCCAGTGGGGGCCATGCAGGAGGCAGCCAATCAGTGATTCTCTCTCATCACTGATGTTTTTATCTCTCTCTCCCTCCCCCTTCCTCTGAAATCAATAAAAATATATTTTAAAAATAAAATAGTCTCCCACCATACTCACATTACAATTTCAGAAAGAAAAACCTTGAAGCGTCCACCCCTTCCTCTCTGATGGGCAAGGCCTGAGCTGGGGCTCTTCGTCAGCCCGTGGCCAGCCTCCAGATTGGGACTGGCTGTCCTTGGGTAAGGTGCCCACCGTGGGCCCTTCAGCTGTAGCATAAATCTATGTGCCAACTTATGCAAAAGAAACGACCTAGAAGCTGACCTAGAGGGACCATGGGCGTGGCAGGCTTCCCCGGCAGGCCCTTCCTGTTGCCTGCAAAGGTCATCTTACTCCTCTCTCTCTGTCCTTTCCCTCCCCAGGACCCTCCATTCGGAAAGGAAGTTACCTGAAGGTAAGCCTGTCCCTTGTGCTAGAGGCCTCTAGGTCAGGGAAAGCCGTGTCCCCTAGGAAACCTATTAGTGTGAAATGTGGAAACGTGGCTACAGAGAGCTGCCCTAGGCCAAGCGGAGGTGGCTGGGTGGGGAGACTGGCCACCCTCTTCCTGACTTGGCTCAGGGTTCTGTCTATGCGGGTTCCCAGGTCTCAGAACCAGGGTATATCACTGAGAAGTGCCCGGCCAGGCAGGCAGCCCCCATGCGTTGGGGGGAGGCTGAGGGTGTGGTCAAGGTTCCCCAGAGACCAGAGCCGATGGAACCAATAGGAGAGTATTTAGTTACCTATTTTATTATAGGGAATTGCTCATACAGTTATGGAGGCTGA
>NW_005871403.1:86568-89957 GCF_000147115.1 Myotis lucifugus | reverse complement strand
AGGATCTGCCTTCTACAAGCTGGAGGCCCAGGGGAGCAGGTGGTATCATTCTGTCCGAGCCCCAGGGCCCAAGAAGCAGGGAGCCAATGACGAGATCCCAGTCCCAGCCCAGGACCCCCAGAGAAGCAGGGAGCCAATGACAAGATCCCAGGCCCAGCCCAGGGCCCCCAGAGAAGCAGGGAGCCAATGACAAGATCCCAGGCCCAGCCCAGGGCCCCCAGAGAAGCAGGGAGCCAATGACAAGATCCCAGGCCCAGTCCAGGGCCTGAGGGCCGATGACCAGCATACCCGCTCTGTCAGGCAGAAAAGGAGTTCTCCCCTCCTTGGCCTCTTGTTCTCTTCAGCCCCTAACTGGATGCTTACACGCGTGCGCTCACACACACTCACACTCACACTGGAAGGAAATCTACTGACTCAAATGCTAACCCCATCTGGAAACACCCTCACGGACACCCAGAAATCATGTTCAGCCAATCATCTGGGCGCCCTGTGGTGCAGCTGACACGCCAGGCCCTGCCCACTCGCCTCCTAGCTTTCTCACGGGTGGGTTTTCCACCTCTGGTATTCGTTCAGTCTGTCTGTCCAAACTCACCTCCCATCCTGCAGTTAATTAGCCAGGTTGTAACTGACTGGTGGGTGCTTGATGGATTAATCTGCTTGAGTTCAAAACTCTTCCTAACCCAAAAGGTGGTGCATGCCGCCCCCTGCCATATACTGTGTGGTGCGGCTGCTTGACCTGTGAGCTAGTGTCTGGTCTGTCAGAGGGACAATGCACATCTCTCCCAGGAATGCTGTGGAGATGAAAGATATGAAAACATATGAGCATGTGCCCTTTCTCAGGGGCTTACTGAGGTCGCCAAGCTGTGAGGTCTTTGGAACTTGACTATAGTTTATTTTATTCTTATTTATTAACCTTGTGAGACAGGCAGGTCCCACACTATCAACACCATTTACAGATGAGAAAACTGAGGCTCAGAGAGGTTAAGGGACTTTCTTAGTTCTTTAGTGACCGAGCAGGAAGCAGACCTCTGGCCTCCCAATACAGAAATTCCTGTCTCTGTCCTCTTTCCCCTGGCCCTGAGGTAGCCAAATCCCAACGTCTAGCAACCAACCTTTTCTTGCTAGGACTGTAGCAGGGAGAGGCAGCAGGCCAGGTGTCCTGCGGTCCTTTCACTCTTCTCATCGGGGAGAATGATGGACAAAGGGCCACTGCCCCGCCCTGAGCCCCAAGGGGCAGGTAGGGTGCTCGGGAAAATCTGTCTGGAAGCAACAGCTCTTCCCTCCTCCCCCTCCCTCCCCCACCCAGGGTGCACGGTGCTCACGCTTCAGTCTGTGAATGTGCTGCGCAAGTACATCGCCCTTCTGGACCTGCCCTTCTCTCTGCTTCATGCCGGCCATGTCCGCTTCGTGCTGACCAGCAAGGAAGTGACACAGGCCAAGGTGAGGATTGCAACTTCCTTCACACCCCACTCCAGATCTGCCCAGACTCCGGCTCCTCAAACCCTGGCCTGCACAGGCCCTAACAGAGACCTCCCCCAGCAGCCAGCCTCTGCCCCTGCGTGTCAGTACTGGTGCTGGACCTGGAGTCATAGATTTTCAAGAACTACCTTTTTTTTTTTTACTGATTATAAAAATAAATAATACATGCTAAAAAAGCAAATAATAACATATGCTTATTGTAGAACATCTGGAAATGCATAAAAGCATCAAAAGAAAATTAAAATAATAAAATTTCTTGCAATCCCACCTCTCATATGTAATCCTAGTTAATATGTTGGTTTATATCTTCTATATAAAGAATATTAGATAAATATATGTACATAAGAATATATTTATTCTTATATTTTTAAAAATATATTTTTATTGATTTTGGAGAGGAAGGGAGAGGGAGAGAGAGATAGAAACATCAATGATGAGAGAGAATCATTGATCAGCTGCCTCCTGCATGCCCCTAGTGGGGTGCAAGCCCGCAACCTGGGCATATGCCCTTGACCAGAATCGAACCAGGGACCCTTCATCCGCAGGCCAACACTCTATCCACTGAGCCACACCAGCTAGGGTGATAGTTCCCTTTATCACTTAAAGCTTGTTGTCATCACAGGTGCACTCACATCTCTGAAGCCACATATGTCCTGACAAATATAAAACGAGTTATTTAGAGAAAGGTTTATAATGATATTAACTTGGAGAGGAAGATCACTTTGGTACTTAAAGAAAAACAGGCAGAAACCGTTTATATGTTTATATACAGTTAAATCAGTTGCTATTATCCATTCTTTTTAAAAACTGAACTCTCCCAGACCTGCATAACTAGATGATAAACATTTCTTCCACTAGGCAGCAAAGAGAACCCAGGCCTATGTGCACCATTCTTCCTTCCTCTCTAACAGCACTTGTACTTTCCGGGCTACCGAATTCAGAGGCGTCTGAGCCTAGTATTCTAGCTGCCCCATGAAACGCCCTGTGTGTCATACATGCGAAGTGCTGGGGCAAAGTGATTAACAACGAAGGCTCCAGAGGCAATCGGATGGCTCTGGGTTCAAATGTCAGCCCACTCTGTGCTAGCTACTTGAGATGGATATGTTTCCTCATCTATTTTTTAAGAAATAATAATAGTACTTAAGTCACTGGGTTGTTAAAATTGAAATACTGCGTGGAGACTGAGCGTTACAGCTGCGGCGCATCCTCTGCTGTTACCACAGGGAGCGCGTGGCCATGGGAGAGGGAGGCGGTGCGTGGCAGCCAGTCCTCGGTTCCGAGGTCACAGGAAGAAGCCTGCCAAGGCTCTAGCATCGGTGTGTTGTTGGGAGGAAGATGAAACAAACTAACAGGAAGTGCTCAGTGCCCTTGTTTGCTAACATGTGCTCCGGTTCTTGCAGAGGGCCATGTCCTGCCACCGCAGCCAGCTCCTGTGGTTCCGCCGGCTCTACGTGCTCTTCTCCCGGTACCTGAGAATCAACTCTCTGCACGCCCTCTGATCCCGGGACAAGGAGAGAAAGGACCAGGAAGCAGCCTGCTCGGGAGCTGGCTATGTCCCTGAGCCGAAGTAGAGCCCGGTGTACCAGGACCCTGCTCCTCAGGGTAGCCAGCCCCTGACGAACGGAGGCCATGCAGGCCGAAGGACTGTCTAAACTTCACTTTCTCCTCTGGGAAAAAACACACAACAACCAAAAACAAGCCCAAGGGTAACCATAGTTACCCTGCTAGCTTCTTCCATGCTTGTGAGAAATAATATATGTGAAAACCCAGCGTATGGCAGACACCTAGCCCAGCTGCAGCCATGTCAGTGGCCGTGCAAGTGCCGCAGGCCAGTGCACAGGTGACGCTGCCCGCATTTACGCTGTTTCAGAGCCGGCTCACCACCACCACCACCCCACCCCCCCCCCACC
>NW_005871403.1:81881-86383 GCF_000147115.1 Myotis lucifugus | reverse complement strand
ATCAGATTGAATCTAGGGAAAACTTGCTCTTTTAACATCACATCAGACGGGGGCAGCCAGGCTCTGATCACTGTGGTGGGCAGTTTCACACAGAGACGAATATGATATGGGCCCTGCCCTCAGTGAACTTATAATCGAACATTCAGGTCTTAATATTTTGGGGAAAGCAGGAAATAGGAAGAGAAATCTGGCCTTTTTAAATAAAACACACACACACTCAATAACCTGATGTCTTAAAATTATACTATAAACAAAAGCATTCTGAGAGGTCAGAGTCCAGCTAATGTCCCAGGGAAGCAGCCCGAGGCAGGGAAGCTCCGTGGTGGAAAGCACAGGCCCCGCAGACTAGTGAACCTGGGTGGAGGCCAAAATTACCAGCAAGGTAACCACAGAAGAGGTGCTTAACCTCTCTCTGCCTCAATTATCTCATCTGCAAAACAGGTACAGCAATGTACTAGTACCAACCTGAGAGGAGATGCTGCCGGAGGTGCATAGAAAAGGGTCTGACACACGGTAATGCTCAGGAAAGAGGAGCTGCAAGTATTCTGAGACGTATAGAGAAAACGGGCGTTAAGCAGAGGGACTAGCAAGACTCTGAGGCCTGATACAGAAGAGACCTTGGGCCCAGGCCGGGTGGCTCAGTTGGTAGAAGCGTTGTCTCATACCAAAAGGTTGTGGGTGCAGTTCCCAGTCAGGGCACATAAAAATATGTCCTTGGGTAAAGATTTAAAAGAAAAAAGAAAAGAATCCTGAGTATTCCCTCTGCCTGTCACAGGAAGCCCTGAATTGCTAGCTCCACAGCAGCAGGTTAGAGACCTGCTTCTTGGGTCTCTTCACCCAAACTTGCCTCACTTTGCAGAGGGTCACCATTGTCTTGAATGCCTCCTAGGGGCCAAATTCGGCTCACAGAGCTATCAGGCCCTGAAGCTGGAATTGAAATTGTAAAACTAGCCATTACCTGTCTACTAAAAATTTGTCAGCAGCTCCTAATGGCCTTCATGTGAAAGTGACAAAAATAAGCCACTAACACTGGTTGGAGTGGTGGACACCGACCCAGCCTCCCAGACAGGGACCTGAGCTGGTCTGTCCCAGGCTGGCCAATAGTGGGTGGTTCTTGACTTCACACAGGAAAGATTTCACATACCAAGTCCAGGTGAATCTGAGAGTATGTGTGTTAAAGCTGGGGACAGTGAAGAAAGGAAGGGCCTAAGATAGAAGCAACAGCAGAAAGTCTAGGTGGGGCTGCTTTGGCTCTAAAAATGTTATAGGAAAGAAATGAGCCAGGCAGGGCTGCTCTGGTTCACTGGAAAGTTAGAGAAAAGGGGGCTTGGAGGTAGTGTCAGGGGGTTATCTTGGGAAGCGTTGCTGCTGCCCATTGCTCCTCTGCTTGCAAGTCTGAGAGGGTGGAAAGACATGGGCGTACTCCTGGGAGGGAGAGTGCACCCTGGTTCCTTCAACTTGAGGGTTTTAAAGGCTGGGCATTTAGGGGAGGATCTCAATAGAATATTCATCAGTTCATGTTTATGTGCCAAAATGAGGTTTATTTTCTTAATTTCATGTCCTTGGGTGTGGTTGGCACTAATGGGATTTCTGCTGTCTCCCTGAGTAGGATGATTTAAGTTATTTACCCTCTGGTTGGGGAGAAATGTAAACCATTTGCTCCTCAGTGTCCTTGGGTAGTTAGGGAAGATAGGATTTTGTGATTTGCTAGATGGCTGTAAACTGCTTGGCCATTTAATTATCTGTCTCAGTTTCCCTAACCCACTTGTCCTGGCTTACTAGCCTGTCTCATTAAGACCTTTTAAAATGCACATACTCTGTGGCCTAAGAAAATATTTTTAAAATAATTATAAAGGCATTGTTTATTAAAATACATTTCATTTGCAAAATGTAATAGAATCAGCTGTTAACCTGTATATACATTTTTTGGGACATTCTGTATACACAGACTTCCTGTCAAGATAGCATTGTAGATAAACACAGTACTCACCTCCTCCCACAACCACATCAAGATTATAACTAAACTACAGATCAGCCATCATTCAGAACTGCCTAAAATCTAGCTGAATGGAAGTCCTACATCGAGACTAATAGAAGGAGTGGAGATGAAGAAAGGGCTGGTCCCACATCCACATGTAGTACGTAAAAATCAGGAGAGAGATTTGGGCTGCAGAGATCCCCCTGAGGAGTGAGGGGTCCCGGGCCCCCCGGCCAAGAGTTCCAGTGCCAGGTGAGAAGTCCCCATAACTTGTGGATATTAAAACCAGTGGAGACTGTGGCTGAGGAAGACAGAGGCTGCTGGAGTCCCAGACAGTTCCTCTTAAAGGGCCTGCACATGGACTCACTTTGACTCACTCCCTCTGAGCTTCAGCACAGGGGCAGCAGCTTGAAAGGCACCAGAGACACACAGGGAGAAACCGAATTGTCCAACATCAGGGAGAGAGCTGGAGGTAGTGCTGGCAGAGGCCACTGTTCCTTTTCTGGAACCCTCCCCAACACACACATATACACAGAGCCAGCAGGCGGGTGCTATATCTGAGTCTCCATCATCCTGGCTCACACTGTTTGCCCCCCCCAACCGATTCCCTGAGACCCCACCACACCCAACCACACCCAACTTTCAGGCTCACCAAAGCTGTTTCCAGTGGCTTTTCCATACAAATGGCCTGTCTTGGATCATGCTTCAGATTTTCCAAACAAGCAGCATTTGGCCTCAGCAAGTCCCATAACTCTGGCTAAGTGGCCCCAGATCTAGCGCTAGTATAACCAGCCTTGGTTCAAAGCATGGCCTCTTTGGGTACCTCCAAGCCCAGCACAAGTAGCAGCCATCTACAGATTGCTTTGTAGTTCATGCTGGATGGTGACAGGCAGAACACAGGCAGCAGCTGACCTTGACCTGCACCTCCTGGGAGGCCCCAGGGCCATTGCACCCAGTGGACAGCTTCAGACCACGTCAAAGCATCACCACCCAACCACCTCCACAAGCAACACAGTCAAAGGGCAGACTCAGCAGGCACCAGAGCCCTGCTGAAGTCAGTCCTGTTCTCTGGGGTGGGCCCCTACACAGCTGATCCTCTATGGTGGTTAGAGGTTGGTTGTAGGTGATCACACCTTTGATGTGCCAACAGCAATTAAGGCTCAACTACAAGAGGAGGGTGTACAAACCCATACGGGTGCACACTTCAAATGCCTGGCCTGTGTGAACAGGGAGGCTGTGCCACTGGATGCTCCATAACACCTACTACCTTAGGCCACTCCACCAAGCCTAGGAGAGGTAGGAGCTCCACCTGATACATAAAACGAAACACAGGAGGCTGCCAAAGTGAGGAGACAAAGAAATATGTCCCAAATGAAAGAACGCAACAAAACTCCAGAAAGAGAACTAAACAAAATGGAGACAAGTAATCTACTAGACACAGAATTCAAAGCACTGGTTATAAGGATGTTCACTGAACTTAGGGGAAGAGTAGATGAACTTCAACAGCATAAAAAGTAACATAAAAACCATGAAAAAGAACCATGAAGGACACACTAACTAAAATGAAGACTACTTTACAGGGAATCAACAGTAGAGTAGATGAAACCAAGAATCAAATCAGCTATTTGGAAGATAAGGAAGGGAAAAAAAAACCACTCAATCAGAACAGAAAAAAAAAATGAGGATACTGTAAGGAGCCTTTGGGACAGCTGCAAGTGTACCAACATTTGCTTCATAGGGGTCGCTGGAAGGAGAAGAGAGGGAGCAAGAAATTGAAAACCTATTTGAAAAATAATGACAGAAAACTTCCCTAACTTGGTGAAGAAAATAGACATATAGACATATAAGTCCAGGAAGTGCAGAGAGACCCAAACAAGAAGAACCCAAAGAGGCCCACACCAAGACACATCATCATTAAAATGCCAATAGTTAAAGACAAAGAGAGAATCTTAAAAGCAGCAAGAGAAAAATCAGTTAGTTACCTACAAGGGAGCTCCCATAAAACTGTCAGCTGATTTCTGAACAGAAACTTTGCAGGCCAGAAGGGAGTGGCAATAAATATTCAAAGTGCTGAAAAGCAAGGACTTACATCCAAGATTACTGTACCCAACAAAGCTATCATTTAGAATTGAAGGTCAGATAAAGAGCTTCTCAGACAAGAAAAAGCTAAAGAAGTTCATCACCACCAAACATGAAATGTTAAAGGGTCAAAGAAGAAGAGGAGGAGGAGGAGGAGGAGGAGGAGGAGGAGGAGAAAAAGAAGGAAGGGGAAAGGGAAAGGGAAGGGGAAGGAGGAGAAGGAGAAGGAGAAGAAGGAGAGGAGGAGGATGAAGGAAGAGGAGGGGAAGGGGAAGGGGAAGGAGGAGAATAAATATGAACAATAAAATGGCAATAAATACATACCTGTCAACAATTGAATATAGAAAACAAAATAAATGAATAAGCAGACAGAAATATATGGATAGCCACAGAAAACTTTTTGACAGTTGCCAGATGGGGACAGGGTTCAGGAGATGGGTAAAAA
>NW_005871403.1:59999-81781 GCF_000147115.1 Myotis lucifugus | reverse complement strand
CCTTGTCTCTCGCTGCAAATCCAGGTGTTTTTCGGCCACGGTGGGTTCAGGCTTGGGAAGTTATACTCCAAAGCCAATCTACTCACAAAAACAGCGTCTGTAATTCAGTTGCGCTGTTGCTGAATAGAGTTTTCTCATTCCTTAGTTTTGGTCTGAGCAGCTTGGATTCCTACTGGTGGGGGAAACGGAGTCAGGCAAGTAGAGCCTTCTTTTCCATTAAAAAATAGAACTGCTTATTAACCATAACAAAAAAAAGGTAAATGGATTAAGAAGTACAAATTTATTGTTACAGAATAGTCACGGGGATGTAAAGTACAGCATAGGGAATATAGTCAATAATGTAGTAACTATGTATGGTGTCAGATGGGTGTGAGCTTTATCAGGATGATCATTTAGTAAAGTATGTAATGTCTAATCACTCGGGTATACACCTGAAACTAATATGACATTGTATGTCAACTATAATTGAAAAAAATTTAAATGATTTTATTTTTATATATAACTTTTAAATATATTTTTATTGATTTCAGAGCGAAAGGGAGAGGGAGAGAGAGATAATAGAAACATCAATGATGAGAGAATCATTGATTGGCTGCTTCCTGCACGCCCCCTACTGGGGACCAAGGCATGTGCTCTTGACTGGAATCAATCCTGGGACCCTTCAGGCCAACACTCTATCCACTAAACCAAACCGGAGGGCTTAAATGATTTTAAATAAATAAATAATAAAAACAATAATGGAAGCTCAAGCCCTGGTCCAGATGCAAAGGGATGCTTCTCATCAGTGGCCAAATTAGTAATCTGCACTATCACGAAGAAGCTATGTCTTAACACAAAGAGGGGGAAAGAGCTGAGAAATGCAAACCATGTTGGAAAATGGACTTGAAAAATACATTGAGGAGACCTAACATGTGAATAGCGGGCATTACAGAATTTACAGATAGGAAAAATAAAGACACCTGAGTCAGCGCTTCGGAAGGGTGCACCATATCCTAGCCAGCGTTAGTGTTTTTTAAAAGATGCACAAGCATGCTGGCAAAATTCCTAAATGTCAAGTGGGGGAGGGAGATAAAAGTATGGCAGAGGTCTCCTCTGGGTTCGAGGGGGGCGCTGGGGAGAAGTATCACGGTGCAGGGCGACGAGTTGCGGACAAACACGGCTCCGTCTGGATTGTTAGGACCTGCAGCTCTGGAAAGTGTAGAATACAAATTAACTAAGGGGGCAACAGGAAATGCAGAGAAACGTAAAAGCCTGCAAAAGTAAGGATGAAAAAGAGGAAACAAAGTATGAAATGTAATATGAGAACATGAGAATGATATGAAAATAATACAATCAGATATCAGTTACTTCAAACTAAAATGAGGGAGCTAATTTCCCTACCAAAACAGACTATCAAATTGAGTTAGAAATCAAAATCTAGCAACATCTAAAAGTGACAAAGGCTTAAATAAGAATGAGCCATTCATCAGACAAAGGCAAGTAAAAAGAAAACGGCAAACGACAAACATCTAGACATAAAAAGCATTAAACTTGCCCAGTGGGAGATATTTTACAGCAGGTTCACTCTGTGAAAGAGCTGCACCAAGTACCACGGCATCCAGACACATGAAACAACATCTCCCAGAACTACAAGTTCTTTATTTAAAATGAAACAATAATGGAAGGCTTTACTATTCTTTCAGAATTTAAAAGAAAATGATAACTTCCTAGGAAAGTTTGGACTACCACAAAGCCCTACCACAGTGTAAAATAGGCCCAAACATGTCAATCCCCGAAAATGCAGGCCTGCCTCACTGCAAGATTAAGGAAAACCAGTATTTTTCATCTTTGCATGACTTGGCATCAACTGGTACATCCAAGACCCGAAGGTGATGTTGCCCATCCTTGGGCGAACAGCTGTTCTGCTTTCATGGCAAAACCTAGGAGGGAAGGAGGGAAGCCTGTGCGCCAAGGTGGCTCCATGGCTAGTCAGGGGTGGCCCTATAGCTAGTCAGGGGTGGCCCTATAGCTAGTCAGGGGTGGCCCTATAGCGAGGCAGGGGTGGCCCTATAGCGAGGCAGGGGTGGCCCCATAGCTAGTCAGGCGTGGCCCCATAGCGAGGCAGGGGTGGTCCTATAGCTAGGCAGGGGTGGCCCCATAGCTAGGCAGGGGTGGTCCTATAGCTAGGCAGGGGTGGCCCCATAGCTAGGCAGGGGTGGTCCTATAGATAGGCAGGGTGGCCCCATAGCTAGGCAGGGGTGGTCCTATAGCTAGGCAGGGGTGGCCCCATAGCTAGGCAGGGGTGGCCCCATAGCTAGGCAGGGATGGCCCCATAGCTAGGCAGGGGTGGCCCCATAGCTAGGCAGGGGTGGTCCTACAGCTAGGCAGGGGTGGCCCCATAGCTAGGCAGGGGTGGCCCCATAGCTAGGCAGGGGTGGCCCCATAGCTAGGCAGGGGTGGCCCCATAGCTAGGCAGGGGTGGCCCCATAGCTAGGCAGGGGTGAGATGAACCAAGCTCTACAGGAGTTGGACTCCAGGACAAACTGATGTTGACATGGTGCCTGTCTTCTCCACTGGAAAGCTTCACCCTGCTCCTTTTGTTGAATCTTTGCAAAGTAAAAAATGCTCTCAAACGGAGCAAGTCCTGAGTAGGTGGTCACTTCCAGATCCCCTTCCACCTCATGCCCCAGCACCAGCTTTGGTCCACTCACATTTGGGAATGGGAACTAGGCAGGGTACTGGCACGAAGGGACAACTGGATTCATTCAAAGTTAAGGCGTCTTATGAATGGAGTTTTACATGACTAAAATTTACTTAAAAAGTAAAAGACAACAGACCAAATAAATCACATCAGAAGATCTTAGAACAGTAGTTACAAATATCTTTTAAAGTTCCTAGTGTAGATGGTGTTAAAGCTACCTAAAGTTACTTCTGATGTTACCTAGAATAAAATAGAAAAGTACTCCAATGCATAGACATCATACCAAAACATGCTATATCACAAAAAAGAAAACTACTGCCCTAACTGGTTTGGCTCAGTGGATAGAGCGTCGGCCTGTGGACTCAAGGGTCCCAGGTTCGATTCCGGTCAAGGGCATGTGCCTTGGTTGTGGGCACATACCCAGTAGGGAGTGTGCAGGAGGCAGCTGATCGATGTTTCTAACTCTCTATCCTTCTTCCTTCCTCTCTGTAAAAAATCAATAAAATATATTTTTTTTAAAAGAAAGAAAACTACTGACAATTTTATTGTGAATATAGATGCGAAAATGTAAAAGAAAATATTAGTACACTAGAGGCCCAGTGCACGAAATTCGTGCATGGGGTGGGGGGCGGTTCCCCTCAGCCCAGCCTGCACCCTCTCCAATCTGGGACTCCTCAGGGGATGTCTGACTGCTGGTTTAGGCCCGGCTCCAGGATCAGGCCTAAACCGGCAGTCGGACATCCCTCTCACAATCTGGGACCACTGGCTCCTAACTGCTCACCTACCTGCTTGCCTGATCGCCCCTAACTGCTCCCCCTGCTGGCCTAGTCACCCCCAACTGCCCCCCCCACCGGCCTGGTCACCCCCCACCTGCTCCCCTGAGGGCCTGGTCCCCCACGCAGCCTGCTGCTTGGTTGTTTTGTTGCTGCCGGGGTTCTTGTTCCAGCATCAAGAAGGGTTCAGGAAATCTGGAGAAGGCTGTGCGTAGATTAAATAGAAGTCCAGAGACGAAAGATAATTTTGAAAGGCATTTGGGGGTCAGAGGAGCCTAGCTGAGAGGAAACTAAGATCTAAGATCTCCTCGTCTCAGGACCCCATGCTATTTATTTATTTATTTATTTATTTATTTATTTATTTATTTTAAAAGGAAAGATGTTTTGTTTGTTTTTTAAATATATTTTATTGATTTTTTACAGAGAGGAAGGGAGAGGGATAGAGAGTCAGAAACATCGATGAGAGAGAAACATCGACCAGCTGCCTCCTGCACATCTCCTACTGAGGATGTACCCGCAACCAACGTACAT
This sequence comes from Myotis lucifugus, assembly GCF_000147115.1. Taxonomy (NCBI): domain Eukaryota; kingdom Metazoa; phylum Chordata; class Mammalia; order Chiroptera; family Vespertilionidae; genus Myotis; species Myotis lucifugus. Next base: position 77,797 of record NW_005871403.1, on the reverse strand, counting down.
GCCCTTGACCGGAATCGAACCCGGGACCTTTCAGTTCGCAGGCCGATGCTCCATCCACTGAGCCAAACCGGTTTTGGCCTCATGCTTTTTATTGATATAAATTGTCCTGAGGCAAGGCAGAGATATACACTTCAAAGGGTCAGGGTTTCGTATACAGAGGCATTGTCAGATTGGAAGAATTAGCCTACGGCTGTTCAGGTGTTTGGCCAGTAGGAGGCAATAACATGTAGATTAAGATGCCCTGAGCTGTCTGGCAGCAAGCAATCAATTTAATGTATCTTATTCAGGTTTGGGGAAATACCTTTAGCCATTCCCAACAGGTGACAACATATGTGACTCAGCCCTTGTTGAGTCCCAAGTTCCATCAACCTTTTGATGAAACTCTTGCAATTATGACGTGCTGGAATCGGCTTCCGGCACGTCGTCCCTCACCAACACCCCTGCTGGCCTAATCGTCCCATGAAGCCTGTTCGGTTGACCATTCGGTTGTGATGGTCACTTAGGCTTTTATATATATAGATTGAATCCAGCAGTGCATCAAAAGAATTACCATTCCATGATCAAGTGGGGTATTATTCCAGGAATGCAAGAATGGCTCTACTTTGGGAAATCCATCAACATAAATCCATTTGTATTACATCAACAAATTAAGAAGAAAAGCCATGTTATTTTATTTATAGGTGTTGAAAGACACAACTCAGTCGCTATTATAACAATGTTTAAGGAAAATGGGAGAAGCCCTGGCCGGTGGCTCAGCCAGTGGGAGCCTTGTCCAGTACACCAAAAGGCGGGTTTGATCCCCTGTCCGGGCACCTACAGGAGTCAACTAATCGAAGTTTCTCTCACATCAGATGTTTCTCTCTCTCTCTTTCTCTCTTATGAGGGACGACCTTTGTCGCCACTGACCCCGATGGCTGTCACCATGGCTCAGGGCCTGCTCAGGGAGCGCGGTCTCCAGCTTCACCGGAGCTGCTCGCCTCACCCTTGGACGGGCTGGAGAGCACCCGGCACCAAGAGATGAGAACCTGCTTCTGAGCGACCCAGACTTCAGCCTGAGGACTTGAGCGCCTGTGAGGAGTGCCGCATGGTGAAGATCGGGGCGTTCGGCATCTCAGACCCTGATAAATCTTTGTGCACCGAGGGCCTGTGCCTTTAGATCTTCACGTGGGCATGTTCCTGCCCACCTGGCTTCACCAGGCGGCTTTGGAGCAGGAGGAGCCTCCTTTCTGCTGCCGGGAACTTGGAGGTCATTGGCACGTGTGCCCAGGCCATGGAACTCGTCTCCGAGGCTTGGAAACCACAGCACCTATGACCCTGAAACCCAGGAGTTATTCTCAGTAGCCCTACTGTGACCTCCATCAAGCGGGGTCTGTGGACTTGGAAAGACTTCAAATATGCCATAGTAGTTGCCCAGCTCTGCACCAAGAGGAACTGCGATGGATTGCATGCCTTCATCGCTCCTATTCGTGAAATCGGGACCCGTCAGACTTTGCCAGTTACCGCCGTCGGCCACGTTTGACTATGATGAGCGGGATAATGCCACCTGAAGATGGACCATTATCGTATTCCCAGAGAAAACACGCTGAAGACGTGCGCCCAGGGGAAGCCCGATGGCACCCGTGGGACCCGTGAGTGCCAAGCTGACCTCCGGGACCTCGTGTTCACCAGGCCCTTCCTGTGGGAGAAGCTGCCCGGGGCCTGGCGAAGGCCTGCATGTTGCCCTCCACGCAGCACCGGAGGCACCAGCCGAAATCAGCCGCTCAGCCAGAACCGCAGGCTCTGGGTGTTCAAACCAGCAGTACAAGCCCTCCACTCCCGGCTGCTGCCTGTGCCTTCCATTCTGCAGGCGCCTCACGCAGACCAGCATGGGATTAATGAAGGCCGGCGAGGGGCCGAGTGAGCTGCCTGAGCCGGACGCCCTGGCTGGCTGAGGGTTCCCCCCAACTCCCCCTGGAAGCTGGCATTGCTGCGGCAGCCACGACCCTCCTCCTTGCAGCCATCTTCCAAGCATTCCTGTCACTCCTGCCCGACCTGCACCGTGGAGGGAGGAAACAGTCGTGATGCTGCAGAGCCCGGCTCCTGATGAAAGGGAGCGGGCTGCGGTGTGGTGACCTGCGACAGCCCCACAGCCTCGCAGCAGCAGCAGCAGCAGCAGCAGCAGCAGCAGCAGCAGTAGCAGCAGATAAACTTCGTGTGGCCAGATTAGGTGAAATTGCTGTGAAAAAACTTCAAACTAAAGTGAGTTACAGAAAAAGCAAGAAGGAGCATGGAACCTAACTGAGCAACACTGGCCAGGGCTACATTGTTTATTTAGACAATATATACTAGAAACATAATTTTTATATGCACTGGGAAACCAAAAATTTTGTATGACTCACTTTATTGTGATTTTCACTTTATTTTGGTGGTCTGGAACCAAACCTGCAAAATCACCAACCACTAAAAACCACTAAATTCTACAAGTTAAAGGGTGAGTTTTATAATATGTGAATTATATCGCAATTTTAAAAAATAGTGTGAAAATAAGATTACATTACAATGTTCTAGTTTACTATAAGGACATACAATATGATAAACTTGGCATCCTACAACCAAGACTACCCTACCCAGCAAGGCTATCATTTAAAGTTGAAGGAGAAATAAAGAGCTTGCCAGACAAGAAAAAGCTAAAGGAGTTCATCACCAACAAACCAGTACTATAAGAAATGTTAAAGGGACTTCTTTAAGAAGAAAGGGGGAAAAAAGAGAGTCTAGGACTCACCACCCAAGCTGGCATTGTCCCCTCCCAGCTCGCCAAGGTGTGGGGAGAGGGCTGGGTAGGGTGCACACACCCAGATGTTAGCTGTGCTTGGCTGATACTTGGCGAGGTGCCTGTCCCATGAGCCATTGGCTAGTCTTCCTCTCCTTCCGGCAGGGCTGTGAATGAAGCTCTGCCCTCTACATAGGGCACTAACTCAATTTGGTGTTCTGGATGCCAGAGCCAACTGAGCATTTGGCCTGCCAGCAGCAGACGGGCTCCACGGCTCTGGACCTGGGCAACAGAGCAAATCGGTTTCCCAGACTGACAAATGAAGTTGTACGTGTACCCCTGTGTAAGCAACCTTGAATAAGTGAAGGAAATCATAAGTGTGGAGCAGAAAAGCCAGGTTGGGGCTTATGAGCATCTGGCAGAAAATAAGAAAGACCACATTGCCACTGTCCCATCTACATCCCATTCCAAGTCTCCCTACATCCTGTGCCCGCCCTGGCTGGCCCTCTCCCCACACCTTGGCAGAGCTGGGAAGGGGTGATGCCAGCTCAGGTGGCAGGAAGTAGACTCTATGTTTCTTTCCTTTTCTTTTCTTTTCTCTTCTTTTCATTTCTCCTTAAAGTCGTCCCTTTAACATTTCTTGTAATATGGGCTTGATGGGGACGAACTGGCTTGGGAGCTCTGGGAAACTCTGAGCCTGTGACCCACCGTGGGAGTGGATAGGATCCACATGGCCATGCAGGGAGCCATGGGTAATAGCGGCTTTCAGCAGGGGTGTCGACAGCTTCCAGAGCAGCTCCAGGGATGCGGACCTGATGGACAGACCAGAGACAGCTATGGGTTTCTCCAGGAGAGATGATGTTCCACCCTTAGATGGAGAAATAGAAGGTATCATTGTTGCTGATGACAACTGTTTTTTAAAAATTATTTTTAATGTACACATAAAATCTGATACATAAAAAATAAACATAAATATGGATAATAAAATGCCAAAAATGACATATCTACCAATAATCACTTTAAATGCAAATGGATTAAATGCTCCAATCAAAAGACATAGGGTAGCTGAATGGATAAGAAAACAAGATCTATATATATGCTGCCTATAAGAGACCCACATCAAATCAAAAGACACACACAGACTGTAAGTAAAGGGATGGAAAAATAGATTTCATGCAAATGGAAACAAACAAACAAAACAGTTGGGGTAGCAATGCTTTTGTTGTTGTTAATTCTCACTGGAGGATATTTTTTCCATTTATTTTTAGAGAGAGTGGAATGGGGAGGAAGAGTTGGAGGGAGACTCAGAGAAAGAGAGAGAGAGAGAGAGAGAGAGAGAGAGAGAGAGAGAGAGAGAGAGAAACATCAATGTGAGAGAGACATATTGATTGGTTGCCTCCTACATGAGGCCCGAGCAGGTCTGGGGGTCGAACCTGCAACCCAGATACCTGCCCTTTACCAGGAATCAAACCCAAACCCCCCACCCTTCGGTGTGAGGGCTGATACTCTAACCACTGAACCATGGCAGCCAGGGTAGCAATACTTATATCACACAAAATAGACTTTTTAAAAAATTAGATTTATTGGGAAAATAGACTTTAAAATAAAAACTATAACAAGAGACAAAGCAGGACATACATAATGATAAAGGGATCAATCTAACAAGAGAATATAACTGTTATAAACATTTATGCATTCAACATAGAAGCGCCTAAATATATAAAGCAAATCTTATGGACATGAAGGGAGAGATCGACAGTAGGTAATACAATCATAGTAGGGGACTTTAACACCCCATTAACATCAATGGTAGATTTTCCAGACAGAAAATCAATAAGCAAATAGTGGACTTAAATGACACATTAGACCTGATGGATTTAAAATTTGTATTTTTAGAGCATTTCATCCCACCCCAAATTAATAAGTGTGGTATAGCTCTCTGAACCTGGTAGTACTCATCTGACACGTTAGCCCACTAAATACAAAGTAAATATTACAGAGTACAAATATTTGTATTTTAACCCAGTTTTAATTTTAAAAATTAACAATGTGATGCAGGACCTAAAACAAAACCTGAATAAATGGAGAGCTGTACAATATTCCTTGATAAATTTAATATAGAAATTCTTACAAAGTTAATAAATAAATTGACTATCAAATATATAATAAGTTCTAATTTATAGTTATATATTTACATGCTATATTTTTTTAAAATATATTTTATTGATTTTTTACAGAGAGGAAGGGAGAGGGATAGAGAGTTACAAACATCGATGAGAGAGAAACATCCATCAGCTGCCTCCTGCACACCCCGCACTGGGGATGTGCCCGCAACCAAGGTACATGCCCTTGACCGGAATCGAACCTGGGACTCTTCAGTCCACAGGCCGACGCTCTAGCCACTGAGCCAAACTGGTCAGGGCTACATGCTATATATATTAATTCTGATGCATACAAAGTTAATATACAGATTTAATGTAATTATAGGCAGAATTTCAATGGAGTATTATCTTTGAACCTAGATAAAATTATTTTTAAAATATATTAGAAAAGGAAATGTCCAAAAATAGCCAAAACAGAAATATTAAAGAGGAGAGATGTGCTCTGGCCAGTGTGGCTCAGTTGGCTGGGCACTGTCCTATGCACTGGGAGGTCACCAGTTTGATTCCTGGTCAGGATACATGCCTGGGTTGCAGGCTAGATCCCCAGTGGGGAGCACGCAGGAAGCAGCCAATCAGTGTTCCACTCTCACATCGATGTTTCTCTCTCTCTCCCCTATCCCTTCCTCTCTCCCTAAAAATCAATGAAAATATTTTTTAAAAGGACAGAGATGTGAGACCTGCGAGAGCTGCCTTTCTATATATATTAAAACATAAAGCCCTTGCAATCAAAACAGTAAGATAAAGGCATAGAAATAAACAGAAGTTGAACAGACGAGAAAATCCAGAAACAGATCCAAATTACCTGAGAAGTGTATGGTAACCGTGGCATTTTAATAAATGGTTTCAGAAGGGTTGGTCAGGAAATTGGAAGAAAACAGAGTTTCTACCTTATACCAAATACAAAAATGATTCTAAATGAATTATAGATTTACCTATAAAAACCAAAACAAGTAAAATATTATTGACCCTGGCCAGGTAGCTCAGTTTGTTAGAGAGTCGGCCCGATACGCCAAAGTTGCAGGTTCAATCTCTGGTCAGGGTACATCCAAGAAGCAACCAATTAATGCATCAGCAAGTAATAATAAATCGATGTTTCTCTCTTTTTCTTCTTCTTCTTCTTCTTCTTTGCTCCTCCTCCTCCTCCTCCCCCTTTCCTTTCGTCCCCCTCCCTCTTCTCCCCCAAAATCAATAAGTAGCCCTGGCCAGTGTTTCTAAGTGGTTAGAGCATTGGCCCGAGGACTGAAGGATTGCAGGTTCAATTCCCAGTCAAAGGCATGTATCTGGGTTTCAAGTTTGATCCCAGGCCCATCAGGAGGCAACCAATCAATGTGTCTCTCTCACATTGATGTTTCTCTCTCTTTCTCTCTCTCCCTCCCTCCCTTCAACTCTCTCTAAAAAATCAATGGGAAAAATATCCTCCAGTGAGAATTAACAAACATGAATAAATAAATAGAATCAATAAACTTTTAAAAATATATATCATTAAGAAATCTGGGAAACTAAAAGCATATGTACTTTGGAGTGGGGCAGACCTTACCAAGCCAGGCTAGAAACCCATAAGATATAAAGAAAGAGACAAGCCCTAACTGGTTTGGCTCAGTGGATAGAGCATTGGCCTGTGGACTGAAAGGTCCCGGGTTCGATTCTGGTCAAGGGCATGTACCTTGGTTGCGGGCTCATCCCCGGTAGGAGATGTGTAGGAGGCAGCTGATCGATGTTTCTCTCTCATTGATGTTTCTAACTCTCTATCCCTCTCCCTTCCTCTCTGTAAAAAATCAATAAAATATATTTTTAAAAAAAGAGACAAATATGTCACAAGTTTTCTAAGTGTTGCAACAGATATTATAGATGTAATATCCCTAATACTGTATATAAAGATTGATAAGAAAACATCCCCAAAGAAAAATGGATTAAGGATGAAAATTCACAAAAGAGGAAATCCAAATGGCCAATAAGTATCAAGAACTATTTAACTTCTGTAGCAACCAGGGCATGCAAATTAAAGCAACAATGAAGGTGGTGACGGAACTAGAGAGGGAGAGGTGTCCTGAGGACCTCGGCGGTGAGGAAACGGAAGACTGCAGAGGTCTCTCCCCTCCCTCTCTCTCTTCACACACACACGCTCACTCAGTGTGAAAACAAACCACACTGCTAATTAAAGAAACACAAATTAAATGAAAATGCCATTTTCACTCATCTAATTTGCAAAGACTTCTATAAAAATAATTCTTCAGGTGAGGGAATGGGCATATATATGCTATACTAATGGAGGAAACATAAGATGGCGAATCTTCTGGAAATCATTGTGCCAAAAAGAATGAAACACACATGTCCCTTGACTGCAATTCTGCGTGCACGCATTTATCCTCAGCACAAAGGTGCATAGACAGATGTTTGATGGCAGCACCCACCGGGGGAAACAGAATCAAAAAGCCAGAGCAAGAATAAGAATCTCCTGATTTTGATTTTTCAATAATACATCTGTCCTAAGTGCTCACACACACTTTATAAAGCATACACAAAAATAAAATGTTAAAGGACAAACAGAAACTCTAACAGTTTCTTCCTACGTATCAGTGGATCATCTTGAGCATCTCCTGGAAGAAGCACATCTTACGTGGGGACACCAGGCGAGCTGGTCAGCGAGGAAAAGCAGCGAGGTAGCTGGTGCAGAGAGCAGGTGACGTCAGTGAATTCTGTGAACAGTGAAGCAGTCAAACCTTACAGAGACAGGCTGACCAGGATGCAGTGTTTATTTCCTTGGACCACAAGAGTTTGGGGAACGAAAACATAGTTTGGTCGGTGTTAAGTCTTGGTCAAGGCCGACTCTTCGCACTCCTCCTCCCGCCTCTGGGCTCCCGTCCCAGGCGGATATTCTTAAAAGGAAAATCCACATGGAAGTGAAGTCAACAGTAATTAGAAGCTGAAGACACCTGGTCTAATTAGGTGAGCCTTGGGGCAAGGTCTGAGGAGTTTGGAAGAGGCAAGAGGTACCGAAGAGAATCCTAGTATCTTTAAAGAGTTAATCAGAGCCTACGAGCTCAGAATTCAGTTTTATTTCTCCTGCTGCTTTGGGAAACCCCAGGAAACAGGCGTGCTCTCCAGGAACCCACACGCAGCCTGAGCTGGAGCGACTGCAGTCCCTGCTGCCCAGGCTGGACAGAGACCAGGAGGTGCAGGGGATGACAGATCCTCCGTGAGCTTGTCATCAGCCACAAAAGCAAGCACTGGTCCTAGTGCCGTGCGCTTTGGAGAAGTGGAGGTGGTTTCAGGAGAGGCTCTGAGAGAGGCCCAGGGCGGGATTTCCACTAACGACAGCTAGTGGAATGCGACCTTGGGAAGTTCTTGCAGCTTCAGAATTGTTCCCTTCCTTTATGAAATCAGAAAATAGAAACAAAGTTGTAGCAAACCCCCTTACATCCCTGGAGAGGGCATGGCAGGAATAAGGAGTGAGGCGGGTTCTGGCCGAGGGACCAAAAGGAAGGGAAAGTGCTCTGTGAGGGTGGCCGCCAGCCGAGTGCTCTCCAGCTGAGAGCTCGCTCCAAACGTGCCAGGCTGCTATGGATGGCGTCTGATTCCAAGTCCTCCTGGCTGGTACCAAACCTTGGCTTCCCCTGAAACAAGTGGGAAAATACCAACCTCTAAGGATGGCTAAGGAGGCTCAAGCTAGGACAGGTTCCACTCAGGGGCCCATTAGCTGTTCCAACTTCTGCTAGCGGCCTCACTGCCAGGGGACACTTTCAACAGACTCGCTTAGAAAGTCACTGGAAATTCAACAAGTGGCCGGATAAAAGGTTAACACACCAGGCACAACAGAATTCCTCTCCATCAGCAATACCAACTGCAAATTGTAAGAGAAGATTCCATTCATAAAAGCAAACAAAGAAAAGCTAGCCGGAAATAAAGCCAACACACAATGCGCCATTTAAACTGCTTCTACATGGAAAATAGCATGAAACTTACCTGAAGAGCATAAAAGAACAAATCAAAGTGGTGAGACATGTCGCTTTCCTAGATGATAAAGTTCAGTTTCATAAAAAACCTATTCTCAGCCGTGGGCTCGTAGCTCAGTTGGTTAGAGCGTCGTCCCGAAACATAAGGTTGTGGGTTCAATCCCCAGTCGGGGCACATACAAGAATCAACCGATGAATGCATAAATAAGTAGAACAACAAATCAACATTTCTCTCTCAAATCAATAAATAAAAATAAAGAAGTCTAGCCTTGGCCAGGTAGCTCAGTTGGTTGGAAGGTTGTCCCATACACCAAAAGGTTGAAGGCTCAATTCCCGGTTAAGGCACATACCTAGGTTGTGGGTTTGGTGCCCGGTCACCGCACATATGGCAGAAAACCGATCCATATTTCTCTCTCACATTGGTGTTTCCCTTTCTCTCTCTCTCTTTCTCTCTCAAAAACATATCCTCAGGGGAGTACTGGAAATAAAAAGTCTATTCTTGCCTGGTGTGGCTCAGTGGTTGAGCATCAACCCATGAACCAGGATTGCAAGTTAGATCCCCAGTAGGGGGCGTGCAGGAGGCACCAATCAATGATTCTCTCTCATTGATGTTTTACTAATATTTTTTAACTGGCAGGTTAAAAAAACAGCCCCAAAGAAAAATGGGAAAAGGACATGATCAAGCAACTGACAGAACAGGAAATTAAAATGGCCAAAAAGCATTAAAAAATGCTCAATCCCACAGGTTATCTGGAAAATGGATACTTAAAAAATGAAACATTTTGCCCAACAGACTGGTCACAATTAAAAAGACTAATAGCCCAGGCGGCTGCCGAGGATGGCGGAGGGCAGGGCCTGGTGCTTGATGGCCGAGGCCATCTTCTGGGCCGCCTGGCGGCCATCGTGGCCAAGCAGGTACTGCTGGGCCGCAAGGTGGTGGTTGTGCTCTGTGAGGGCATCACATTTCTGGCAATTTCTACAGAAACAAGTTGAAGTTCCTGGCCTTCCTCTGCAAACAGATAAACACCAACCCATCCCGTGGCCCTTAGCACTCCCGAGCCCGCAGCCGCATCTTCTGGCGGCCGAGCGAGGCACGCTGCCCCACAAGACCAGCGGCCAGGCCGCCTTGGACCGCCTCCAGGTGTCTGACAGGATCCCACCGCCCTATGACAAGGAAAGCGAATGGGGTTCCCGCCGCCCTCAAGGTTGTGCGTCTGCAGCCTGCCCGGGAGTCTGCCTGCCTGGGGCGCCTGGCTACGAGGGTGGCTGGAATACCAGGCCGGCACAGCCCCTCTGGAGGAGGAGAGGAAGGAGAAGGCCAAGGTCCATCACCGCAAGAGAAAGCAGCTCGTGAGGCTACGGAAACAGGCCGAAAAGAACGTGGAGAAGAAAATCAACAAATTCACAGCGGTCCTCAAGACCCATGGACTCCTGGTCTGAGCCCAATAACACTGACTGTTATTCCTCACGCCTGGCCCGGCCTGCCCTTCCTCCATCGCCCCCTAGGATGTGGGGAAGCCCAGGGGCTGTTCCGGGGCCACAGGCACCTTGCCTTGGGCCTTAGAAGGCTGGGGGCACAGAAGGGGCCTTAGTCACTGCTGTTTAAAGAAAGGCCTTTTAAAAGCTTTACATGGCCCTGTCAGTTGGGCGTAATTTGCCTGTGACCTACTCAGAGTTTTAGGAAATGAGCACCTGGAACAGCTAGTTCCCTTTCAGCATCTACAAGCTGGAAAACTCTTTAAACTTCCCACACGATACTAGACACAGCTGTGAGGATGCAGCAACTGCTGGGGCAGGAGGGACCTGGTATTGCACAGAGGGGTTTACAGATGCACAGGCAGGACGGCAGCCACAGCGTCTCAGGCATCGCACTTGCACGGTCCTGTGCCTTATGATCGGAAAATGAATAAATTATTTTTAAGGAAAAAAAAAGACTAATAACATCAGGTGATAGTGAGGGCACTCTGCTATGTGCAGGGCAGATGGATATTTTAGAGGCTAGCATACACTTCAAGGGCAACTTAGCAATATTTTTAATATTTAAAATATGCATATCTTCAATCCAATAATTTCACTTCTATATCCTCAAAGAATACATGTGTAAAGAGGCATGTAAAATAATGTTCATCATTAACACTCATTGTAAAGCAAAAACTAGAAACCCCAATTTCCATGAAAAAAAAAGGTTAAATGAATTATACCCATACTATGCAATTCTATGTAACAGCTAATAATGAGGATATATCTACTGAGGTTTCTAAACAAAAATGCAAGTTGTGAGAACAAAAGGTGTAAAGTGATGTAATTTATGTTTTTAAAAGATACACAAAATTGCCCTGGCTGGAGTCGCTCAGTTGGTTGAGCATCGACCCATGAACTAGGAGGTCACAGTTCAATTCCCAGTTAGGGCACATGCCCAGGGCTTCAGGCTTGATCCCCAGTAGGGGGCGGATATTTCTATCTCTCTCTCCCTCTCCCTTCCTCTCTCTGAAATCAATAAAAACATATTTTTTTAATTTTTAAAGATAAATAAAATTTGTATTTTTACATAATATTGCAATTAACAAGGTAGGTATGATATACCAGAGGGAACATTCACTGTATAATATACTCATGTTTTACCTGTATAACTTATCAACTCCTTTCACCTTAGTCAGAACAAGGTGTCTGTCAACAGGCTGTCAATGACTTGGCAGAGATGGTGACCACACAGAACCCCAGTCCATGTGTACAACTGTCCCCCCTTATCTGCAAGGGAGATGATTAATACCCCAGTGGATGCCTGAAACTGGAGAACACCAAACCTTTTCCTGTACATACACATCTATGATAAAGGTTAATTTACAAATCAGGCACAGTAAGAGATTAACAATAACCAATAATAAAGCAGAAAATTATAACAATACTAGAGGCCTGGTGCACAAATTCGTGCACAGGTGGGGTCCCTTGGCCTGGCCAGCGATCAGGGCCAATCAGGGCCAGCCGGCGGGTTGGGGAGGGACTACGGGAGGTTGGCTGTGAGAGCATCTGCCCCCTGGTGGTCAGTGCGTGTCATAGCTACCGGCCAGTCATCCAGTCCTAACGGTCACTTAGGCTTTTATATAGAGAGAGACAGTAATAAATTTTATGTAAATGTGGTCTCTCTTTCTAAAAATACCCTATTGCACTGTACTCTCCCTACTTCTGATAAGATGATACATGCCAACATGATGGGAGGAAGTAAGGTGGAATTTTCCATTTAATACTTTGGTACTATGGTTAACCATGAGTAACAAACCACTGAGAGCCAAACCATGGACAGGGGGAACTACTGAATTTCCTCTCATCTCTTTTCCCCTTATCTAGTCTACCTCGCAATCATTTCAATTGATTTTCCTAAAGCAAAGAGCAAATATTTATTAAGATTTGCCATGATGTATATACTCTATTTGGTGATGAAAGGACTGCTGTAGGAAAGCTAATGACTGTAGCATGCAGGAAGCAATGTGAAGCACCGAGTGAGGCAGGAAACCAGTCAAAAGAGTGTTCAACAGGGGGCTGTGGGGATGGGAGTGGCTGGAAGAGATTAATGTGGGGGAAAGGAGGACCTATGTAATACTTTCAACGATAAAGATTTTAAAATATATATATATATATATAAACACTTAACTTAGAAAAGAAAAAAAAGAGAGTGCATAACAGGCCAGGCTTTCTTTATCCTGTTCAAAGCTGTTCAGGGATCCCAATACCTGTGAAATGAAGGCCAAATTCCCGAGCCTAATATCTAGGACAGTCCACAGTCTGACTTCAACATACTTTTCTGCTCTCTTCTATTACTTCTTCCATCACAAGTATCCAATTAGCCTGCCATTAGCATGTGCCCATACCTGTTCATAGTTACTTCTCCCATCTATCTTTCTAAATCTTGCTTCCTTTAAAAATGTAGATTCTAACTTGTTGTTTAATGGGTAACTTGCAGAAGTTAAGTTTTGCAAGACAACCAGTTCTGGAAATTGGATGCACAATGTGAATGCACTTAACACTATTGAACTGTACACTTAAAAAACATTAAGATGGGCCTGGCTGGTGTGGCTCAGTGGCCGAGCGTTGACCTATGAGCCAGGAGGTTGCAGTTTGTTTCCCGGTCACATGCATGGGTTGAGGGCTTGAGCTCAGTGGGGGGTGTGCAGGAAGTAGCCGGTTAATAATTCTCTCTCATCATTGATGTTTCTATCTCTCTCTCCCTTTTCCTTCCTCTCTGAAATTAAAAAAGTATGTATTATTTTTTAATGTCTAAAAAAAAAACACAATTAAACTTCCTGTAAACAAATAAAAATGAACACACAACAACCCCAAATCTCTGGGACACAGCAAAAGCAGTCCTGAGAGGGAAGTTCATAGCACTAAAGGCCTACCTCAAAAAACACAACAAGAAAAATTAACAATAAACTACTTAACCCTACAACTTAAAGAATTACAAAGAGATCAACAAGAAAAGCCCAGAGTAAGTAGAAGAAAGAAGATAATAAAGATTAGAGCAGAAATAAATGACATAGAGACTAAAAAAAAAAAAATACAAAAGGCAATGAAACCAAGAGCTGGTTCTTTGAAAAGATAAACAAGATTGATGAACCATTAGCCAGGCTCATCAAGAAACAAAGAGAGAGGACCCAAATAAATAAAGTCAGAAACTAAAATGGAGAAGTAACCACTGACACCACAGAAATACGAAAGGTTGTAAGAAAATACTATGAACAACTATATGCCAACAAGCTGGACAATATGGATGAAATGGACAAATTCCTAGAAAAATACATTCTTCTAAAACTGAATCAGGAGGAATCAGAAAACCTGAATAGGCCAATAAAACTAATGAAATGAAGGCAGTAATCAAAAAAGCCCCAGCAAACAAAAGCCTGCGTCTGGACAGCTTCACAAGGGAGTTTTATCAAACCTTCAAAGAACAACTAACACAATATCCTCCTCAAACAATTCCAAAAAATCCAAAAGGAAAAAACACTTCCAAGCTCCTTTAATGAGGCCAGCATTATCCTCATTCCAAAACCAGATAAAGACACTACAAAGAAAGAGAATTACAGGCCAATATCCCTGATGAACATAGATGCTAAAATCCTCAACAAAATATTAGCAAATCAGATCCAGAAATATATTGAAAAGATCATACACCATGACCAAGTAGGATTCATTCCAGGGATGCAAGGCTGGTACAATATACACAAATCAATAAACGTGATACATCACATAAACAAACTGAAAGACAAAAATCACATGATCATATCAATAGACGCAGAAAAAGCATTCGACAAAATCCAACACCCATTTTTATAAAAACTCTCAGCAAACTGGGAATAGAGGGAGCATATCTCAACATGATAAAGGCCATATATGACAAACCTACACCCAACATCCTACTCCGTGGGCAAAAACTAAACTATTTTCCCTAAAAACAGGAACCTGACAGGGATGTCCGCTTTCACCACTCTTATTCAACATAGTACTGGAAGTCCCAGCCACAGCAATCAGACAAGAAGAATTAAAAGTCATCCAAATTGGAAAGGAGGAAGTAACTCTCATTATTCGCAGATGATATGATATTGTACATAGAAAGTCCTACAGACTCCACCAAAAAACGACTAGATTTAATAAATGAAATTGGCAATGTAGCAGGATACAAAAACAACACCCAAAAATCTATGGTTGTTTTATACACCAATAATGAATTCTCAGAAAAGAAACTAAACAAACAATCCCACTTACCATTGCAACAAAAAAATTAAGATACTTAGGAATAAACTTAACCAAGGAGGTAAACGACTTATAATCAGAAGCAAAATCAAAGGACAAAGAAAATTATAAATCACTGTAACTGCTTTAATATTAAAATATTTATTTTTTCTAAAAGATCACACAAAAGTTGGGAAGAGAAAGAGGATGTCAACTAGTCTACGTCGAAGTCCGGGCTGATGGAGGACAAAGAGCTGCCTAAGGAAATGTAGCTGGAGTCAAGGGCAGAGCTGGAGCTAGTGGCCGGCCTGAGCCCGGCAGCCTGGGGCAGCCACGCTCGCCGGCACCACCGAGTGCAGAGGGGGGCAGCCACGCTGCTGGCCCCATCGTTCCTCCTTTCCAGAAAGGGAGAGAGCGGGCGCTCACTCTTTAGACATGTTCTTGATGGTCTTGTGCTCCTTCATGGCCTTCTCCCAATCGCTGCCATTGAATTCCTCGATGACCATACTCCGCACAGTGCCCTCATCCAGACAGTGTGGGGCGATTCCTGGGGGGAGCGGCACAGAGAAAGGGGTCCCCAGTATGAGTGAGACCAGGTGCGCTCCTGGCTCTTGGACAAACCCACACCCGCGAGCACCCCTGGGCTGCATGTAGCCTACAGGGTCCCGCTTACTCTGCCCGTCTCTGAGACGGGGATCAGCCTTCCTCAGCCAGGGAGGCACGGCTGGCCCCCCGTCAGGACCGGCTAGTACAGAGCAGAACGGCTCCGCCGGGACCCATCTCTGACCGACAGCCTGCAGAATTCACAGGCCTCTTCTGGCCGAGCCAGGTGGCTTCTAAGCATTAAACGCCCCCCCATCTGCACAGGAGCTGACACTGTCCAAAGCCTTCCTGTGCTTCACGGTAGGAAAACGGCGCCACCATGTGACACACGGGAACGAGCAGCAGCTGCTCCGAGAAATGCGCAGAAGAGCGAGGTGGTGCCATGCCCTCCCCACCGCGAGGCAAGGACACGGCCCAGCTGCCCCCAGTCCTGGAGGCGGCGCCTCCACGGGAACGAGATCCCTCAGGGACGTCCCCACCGCTGCTTCAATTCACATGGCAAGTGGCCTCATTCTGAACAACCGTCTAAAGCAGTGATGGCGAACCTTTTGAGCTCGGCGTGTCAGCATTTTGAAAAACCCTAACTTAACTCTGGTGCCGTGTCACATATGGAAATTTTTTGATATTTGCAACCATAGTAAAACAAAGATTTATATTTTTCATATTTATTTTATATATTTAAATGCCATTTAACAAAGAAAAATCAACCAAAAAAATGAGTTCGCGTGTCACCTCTGACACGTGTGTCATAGGTTCACCATCACTGGTCTAAAGGCTGTTTCTGCCTCCAGATCAAGTAGGACCGGAAGAGGGACTTTGGGGGGTTCTCCTGTTTCTGTTTTGAACCAAAAAGTTTGAAGGGCATTATCAATGCCCTTCGATCTTGCTTCCTTATCCCTTTAACCACCATTGTTACCCCCCTTCCCACAGGCCCCCGATCTCTCCCCTGCTCGCTGTCCCTCAGTGCCAGCCCCGTGAGGCAGCGCTGGCAGCACCAGGATGAGGTCAGGATGGGGCTGGCATCTGACCGACCAGAGCCAGGCTTCCATCCCATCGTCTGTTCCTCTGAAACAGGCCTGCAGGAGGGTCTCGCCATGCAGGGGCAAGCCGAGCACGCAGTGCCCACCTTGCTAACCAGCATTTGCCCAGAGCAGCCCGGTGACTGGTGTCCCCCGAGCTGTGCCGTTCCCGTTACTCACCGAAGCCACCGGGGTTGGAGCGGGGGGTGTAGAAGCTCTGCACCCCACATCTCTTGCAGAAGGTATGCTGCGCCTTGTGAGTGTTGAACGTGTACGTGGTGATGCTCTCCGCTCCCTAAGGGAAAACAGACAGACAGGTGTCCCCTTCTACAGAGATGTTATTTCTCACTTAAAAAATCTATCTTCGAAAAGGCTCAACGGGTTAGGGAGCCCCTCTGCAGGGCCCTCGGGATGATGAGGACACGTCCGATCCCCCAGGGAACCACCTGCACAGCCAGGAGACTCGTGTAGATGGGCCTGTGCTGGAGAAAGGACAGCTCATGCCTTCTCGCAGGTCAACTGCACACAGAGCAACTCAGCCTCACAGTGTCCCTGTTCACGGCCAGACAGCCCTGTCGACATGGGGGGGGCGGTGTGTGGGGGCGGGAAAACGCCTGCTTTCCAGGCCCGAGTGAGTAGACAGCCCGTGCTAGGGACTGGCTCTCCATGTCCCCAAACAGCGCTACTGAAGGTCTTGAGAAAACAGTCAACTGCAGTTGCGAAGAACAAACTAAGAAAAGAGTATTTGCCAGACATCAGAGACAAAAGACTAATTTCCCAAATGGATAATAACAAATGAGAAATTGGACAAAGAACATGAACAAACAGTGACAAGAAAAAACAGGCCTGGCGGGTAGCTCAGTTGGTTAGAGCATTGACCCAAAATGCAAGGTTGAGGGTTTGATACCCAGTCAGGGCACCTACAAGAATCAACCAAAGACTTCATAAATAAATGGAACAAGAAGTTGATGTTTCTCTCCCCCCACTTCTCTCTCTCTATTCAATAAATAAAAATTAAGAAAAAAATAAACAAATAGGTCTTTAACCTGTGAAATGATGTTTACACTCATGAACTGCGATGAGATATTTTTCACTGTCAGGTGGGCAAAGTATAAAAGCAGTTTAACACAGTACTGAGGAGATGTGGAGGAACATCCCTCAATGGGCCAGTTGTGAGAATATACACTGATAGGTTCTGACATCAAAATTTTAAATGAACAATCCTTTGACACAGCAACTCCACGTCTGGAAATGTATCCCACAATTAGAATCCCATGTTTCCAATGACACATGTACATGGATATTACAGCACTGTCTGTACAGGCTGAAGACTGGACAAACTGAAAATGCCCAACAGAAGACTAGTTAAAGCAACTATGGACACATAAAATGGAATCCTCTGCAACTTTCCCAAAGTTACAAATACTAATACGGAATCTTCTCTAAGGTCACAAAGTTAGTGAAAAGGCAAAATGTATAACAATGTGTGTACTAGACTACTATTTCTATTTTTTTAAAAAGGATATACATACTTGTGCCGCTGTGTGTGTGGGGGGGGGGGTGTGGGTGTGGGTTGGGGTGGAGGGTT
>NW_005871403.1:46161-58409 GCF_000147115.1 Myotis lucifugus | reverse complement strand
ACCCCCCTCACCGGGCCATTACCAGAGTCACCGGTGACCTCCGATCCTCACTCCCTCGCGATCCTGTGCGCCCACCAGCCTGACCACAGCCCTCCTCCCACTGAGCGCACAGCCTGTCATCACTTCTGTCTCAGGCCCAATCACAATCACCAAGGGCAGCATCTTGACTAATCTAATGGGCACTTCTCTTGACCACTGGATTTTTAACTTGCTCTTCTACTGACCTCTCAGACCACGCCTTCCATTTAAAGTTTGTGTCTCTGAGGACACCCACTCCCGTTTCTCCCCTCCCGCCTGGCCATCCTTCTCGGGTTCGATAAATGCTGGCGAGCCCAGGAGCTGTCCCCGGCCCTCTCCCTTCTTTGACTACACCCTCTACCCAGCTGGCCTCACCCGGTCTCATAACTCTAAGCACCGGCAATAAGCCAACCACTGTCAAATCGGCAGCTGCAGCTCTGCTCTCTCTCCACAACCCCACTCACCTCCAGCTGCCCACTTCCTACCTCTGCATGAATGTCCAAAAGATAACTTCAATCGAACTTTTTCAAAAAAGAACTCTTGCTTCCAGCATCTCACCGGCTTCTCGCCCAGGATCTGGCATCTCTGTTCGCCTCGTTGGTTAGGCCCAACACTGTGGATGTAACTTTGCTCTCTCTTCCTCCTCTTCACGCCTGATCCTTTACAGAGTTCTGTGCACCCTTCTCTACAACAGCGGCTCTCAGAGCGTGGTCCTCACCACGAGCATCACATGAACACATAGAAATGTAAACTCTCACTCCCATCCCACGACCCATGGATCAGGAGTGGGGCTCGGCCACCTGTTTAACATGCCCTGTAAGTGACCGCACACACTGAGGTGCGAGAACCACTGCTCTAAGACACCTGTTCAATTACCTATTCAAAACATATCTCCAGCCCTGGCCAGTGGTTAGAGCATCATCCCGTGCACCAAAGGGTTGTGGGTTCAATTCCCAGTCAGGGCACATATCCAGGTTGTGGGTTCAATTCCCAGTTAAGGGACGCACAGAAGGAGGCAACCAATCGAGGTTTCTCTCTCACATCCATGTTTCTCTCTCTCCCCACTCCTCTCTCTAGAATCAATGAAGAAGAAAAGCACATCTCCAGTTATCTATTTTCTTTCCATCTCCATGACTACCGTCTGAATCCATGCTCCCATCATCTCTCACCTGACCCGCCTCGACAACCTCTTAGCTACCCCCGTCTGCACCTGCCTCCTTACAAGCCATTCTCCACACAACAGCCAAAGTGAGCTTTTAAAACACTGAAGCAGGTCTTGTCACTGCCCTGCTTACGCCCCTCCGCGAACTTCACACTACACAGAGAGTAAAAGCTACCCCTTCTGCTGTTGCTCTCGCCAACCCCGCCCGCCCTAGTCTACCCTTTCGCCTCCACCTCACTGACCCTCTGCGGTCACAACGGCTGGTTCAGCTCCTCAGGCATGCCACAGCTGTGCTCGGAAGCCCCCTGCACTATATTCTCTCTTTGCTGGGGTGCTCCTCCACCCACGCACCCCACCTTCACCACTGAGAGCTGAGCACCGGAGGGACCTTTCCTAACCAATCTACCCCAGCCCCCAGCGGTCATCTTCGTGTTGCTCTACTTCCCCTCTTTACACGCACGATCGGACTTCTTCTGACTTAGTCCTTCTGTATCCCCTCTATAGACTGTCAACTCCGAGCCGGACCTGTCTGTCCTGCCAACGGCTGGGCTTCAGTGGAGCAGTGCCTGCGCGCAGCAGGTGTCCCATAAATACTTGTTGAATGAATAAGTGTTGTACTTACTTTTTAAAAAACACACAATATGTACATATAATGAATCACTACACTGCGTATCTGAACCTAATATAATGTTATGTGTCAATTTAAAATGAATGAATAAGCCCTGGCTGGTGGCTCGGTTGGTCAGAGGTTGTCCGGGTGCACCTGGGATGTAGGCTCGGACCCCTGGGGTCAGGGCCACCTGCTGGGTCAGGGCACCTGCGAGAATCAACCCGTGAGTGCACAGATAAGTGGAACAACAAATCGATGTCTCTCTCTCTCTCAAAACCAATCAATAAAATTTTTTTTAATTAAAAAGAATAAATACAAAAAAATAAGCAGAAACTTGCTCCTTCAACAGACTGGAGCCAAAGAAGAGGATGGCGCTCAGGAGCACGAGAAGAACGCCTTGATAGGCAGGCCCCAGAAGAAGAAGTGTGAGTCCAAGACCCAGAGCCCCGGCTGCACCCGCTGGTGTCTTCAAACACCATCCGCCCTGGGTGCCAGGAGCAAAGGCGACCTGAGCCGCAGCCACGGGCCTCGGAGGGGACGGGCAGTCCTCGGGACCTCCGGGAACGACGAGAGACAGGTCTGCTGCCCCCTGTCCCACCGCCCCCACCACTCGCATGAGGACCGAGGGCTGACAAACAATAGGAGACAACTCAGCCCGAAGGACTGGTAGTAAGTCCCTCACTGCCCAGGGAGGCAGGGACCCATGCGCTTGTTCACTAGTCTCTCCCTGGGCTGCAAACGCAGAACAGGACAAGAGCCCAGAGACTGGAGCCGGAGGATGAGAGGGGCAGGGGGGAGGACTGCGCTGTGTACATGCATGTCCCTCCTTTCAGATGCTGCCCCTAGAACAAAAAACTCCCCACAGTAATAAAGTTTAAAAATCTTATATATTTTTCACTGGGAAATGCTAAAGTCGGTTATAAAACAGAAAGGAAGGTAAAATCCTACTTTGATACAAGACAAAATACATATTTAGATGTATTTATCTGTGTACAAAATCGTGCACAAGGATATACACCAACATATTCACAGTGATTACCTTTAGTTGATAGGATTTGGATGATCTTATTTATTTGAAAATGTTTCCTCAGTAATGTCACATAATCATCCAAAATATAAAGGAAAACATAACAAAACCTTTACAAATACACATGAAGCCTGGGTGACCAGGGAAGGGACCGCCCAGAGGCGCCGTGCTGCGCTCCTGTCCCCTCGAACGCTACGGGGTGCTGCCAGTCAGCGGGGGACTCACCAATGGGCTCTGCATCCTCAGCCCTGCTCTTAGCACTAACCTTCAGGAGCTTGAAGCGAGAAGCAGGAACAATGAAGTGTCTGTTCTGCTTCTTCTTGCAAACACTGCAGCTACAGAAAGAAAGAGCAAGTCCCAGATTGTGAACAGCCCTCCCCACCCTCTGAGTGCCAAGGGGCCCAACCTGATATGATCTGAGAGCTGGCTGACCCCAGGAGTAAGGCCTCTGCCAGCACTCTCCCGGGAAGGGGACACGCCAGCAGCGAAACTGGCCGCCTGGGTCTCTGCCCGCAGGCCCCACCCTCAGCAGCGGGGACCACGCATCCCGTTGAAGACCCTCACTAAGAGAACCACGTGTCTATTACCACCCCCACTTCATTACAGGGCAGGGAGCTGTTGGTTCTAGACACACTGATCCCAGGCATAGCTACAATCTTCTACCTCTGGGAGAGCCACACCAAAATGGACAAGAAAGATTATATGTCCCTCTTGGCTCATTTGCACATCACAGTAAGCCCACCTCCAAGTAAAACAGGCCCTCGGATGACCATCTGTGGAACTAAATCTAAGCCCTCTCTTTTCAGTCCACCTTTTTAAAAAATTCTAATTTAGCCCTAACCAGTTTGGCTCAGTGGATAGAGCGTCGGCCTGCGGACTGAAGGGTCCCAGGTTCGATTCCGGTCAAGGGCATGTACCTTGGTTGCGGGCACATCCCCAGTGGGGGGTGTGCAGGAGGCAGCTGATTGATGTTTCTAACTCTCTATCCTTCTCCCTTCCTCTCTGTAAAAAATCAATAAAGTATATTTTTAAAAAATTATAATTTAGTACAGAATCCTCGATAAGAAGAGCCTCTAATACTCTGGTATAGAAGCCATGGTGCTTCTTCAATCTGGACTCCACTGTTAGCAGCCTGGTCAGTTCCATGGTATTTTTTCTCATATAACTCAGGGACCACCTAAGGACAAAAGGTCCCAAACACCGAGCCTGTCCTTGTTCTGTCACAAGGCCAGGGACTGCGCTAAAAAGCACGCCCTCCACCTGGAAGAACCCAGCGAGAGGGCCCAGCACAGTGTGCACACCCTCCTCTCCCTTCCCCTCCAACTCCCCCAACTCTGAAGACTCTGCCCAAGGCATTCATTCAGTGCCCAGACTGACCCGCTTCCAGCTACCACTCCCCACCCACCAGTCTGGGGGGTGACTCTGCCGGGCACAAGCCAGAGGACCCTGCTCTGTGTCACCAAGTGCGCTCTCTCTCTTTCTCTCTCTCTCTCTCTCTCTTTCTCTCTCTCTCTCACTCATGCACACACACTCACATACAGAGCAGACTCAGTTATTTTTAGCCTTCATCTTTTTTTTAAAAAATTATTATTAAAAACTTCTAGCCCTAGATGGTTTGGCTCAGCGGATAGAACGTTGGCCTGCAGACTAAAGGGTCCTGGGTTTGATTCCAGTCAAGGGAACATACCTAAGTTGCAGGCTCGATCCCTGGCCCTGATCAGGGTGTGTAAGGGAGGCAACCAACCAATGTGCCTCTCTTACATCGATGTTTTCTGTCTCTCCCCCCCCCCCTTCCACTCTCTCTAAAAATCAATGGAAAAATTTCCTCAAGTGAGGATTAATTAACAACAACAACAACAAAAAAAAAAACAACGAAACTTCTAGCTCCGGCCAGTGT
Source organism: Myotis lucifugus (assembly GCF_000147115.1). NCBI lineage: Eukaryota > Metazoa > Chordata > Mammalia > Chiroptera > Vespertilionidae > Myotis > Myotis lucifugus. The sequence continues at coordinate 53,695 of NW_005871403.1, read as the reverse complement.
GGCTTAGTTGGCTGGAGCATTGTCCTGTACACTAAAAGGTCATGGGTTTAATTCCCAGTCAAGGCACATACCTGTGTTGCAGGTTCAATCCCTGGTCAGGGCTCCTATGGGAGGCAGCCGATCTATGTTTCTCTCTCTCTAAAAATCAATTAACATGTCCTCGGTGAGGGTTAAAAACAGTTTTAAATTTATAAAAAACTTCTAGTACACACAACAGGAAAAAGAATAGAAAAATGAACCCTTATATACATATCTCCTGACTCCAACAATTATCAACTGTATGTTGTTTCATCTATGCCCCAATTCCCCGGGAGAAGCTGAAGCGCTGTTTTTTAACTCGGAAGTCCTCTTAAACCAACTTGGGAAGAGAAAACACTCACTTGCAGTCGAAGATGTGCAAGTCTGCTGAGGCCCAAACTTCAAAGCGAACTGCTCCACAGTGGCAGCCTCCTGTGTGTTTCACCAGGCCCTGGTATTCACTACATAAAACAGAAAATCAGAAAGATCAGAATTTCTGAGGCGTAGCAGAGCTACCCAATACAGAGTCACAAACCCAAACAGGCAGCCAAAATGAGGAGACAAAAAAACAACCCACAAATAAAAGAACAAGAGAATTATCCAGAAGAAGAAATAAATGAGGCAGAGATAAGAAATTTATCTGATATAGAGTTCAGAATAATGATGGTAAAGATGATCAACAGCATGAGAAAATATAAAGTAACTACGAAAACAGAAATAAAGAATGACATAGCACAAATAAAGAACACATTGGAAGGAATACACAGCAGATTAGGTGAAGCTGAGGATTGAATCAGTGAATTAGATGACAGGGTTGAAAAAAATCACTCAATCAGACAACCATAAAGAAAAAAGCAATTAAAAAACAGGAGGACAGCTTAAGGGAGCTGTGGGACAGCGTGAAACGAAACAATATTAGAATAGCAGGTGTGCCAGAAGAGGCAGAAAGGGAGAAAGAGATAGAGAACGTGTTTGAAGAAATAATGGCTGAAAACTTCCAATACCTGGTAAAAGAAAAAGTCACACAAGTCCAGGAGGCACAGAGAACCCCAAGCAGGCCCAAGCCCAGACACATCATAATTAAAATGCCAAAATTAAAGACAAAGAGAAAACTCTTAAAGGCAGCAAGAGAAAAGCAAACTGTTACCCTACAAAAGAGCTCCCATAAGGCTGACACCTGATTTCTTATCAGAAACTCTACAGGCTAGAAGGGAATGGCATGACGTACTCAAAGTAATGGAAAGCAAGGATCTGAGACCAAGATTACTATATCCAGCAAGGCTATAGTAATTCAAGTGCACATTCAAAATAGACGGTGAAATAAACAGCTTCCTGGACAAAAAAAAAGACTAAAGGAGTACATCACCACCAAGCCAGCATTACAAGAAATGCTAACGGGACTGCTGTAATGAGAAGAAGAAATAGAGAGAGAAACCTGGGCATACAGAATTAAAATGGCAATAAATAAGTACCTATCAATAATAACCTTAAATGTAAATGGATTCAATGCTCCCATCGAAGATTTAGGTAGCTCAATGGTTACACAAACATGACCCAACTATATGCTGTCTCCAAGAGACCCACCTCAGAACAAAAGACACACACAGGATAAGAGTGAAGGACTGGGAAAAAATGGAAAAGAAAAAAAGCTGGAGTAGCAATACTCATATCTGACAAAATAGACTTCAAAATGAAGGCCATCACAAGAGACAACAAAGATCACTACATAATACTAAAGGGATGGATTCAACAGCAGGATATAACCCTGGTAAACATATATGCACTCAATATAGGAGCACCTAAATATGTAACAAAAACTTCTAGAGGACTTGAAGGGAGAGATCAACAACACAGTCATAGTAGGGGACTTTAACACCCTTGTGACTTCACTGGATAGATCTTCCAGGCAAAAACTTAACAAGGAAACAGTGACTCTAAAGGATACACTGGATCAGATGGATTTAATTGACATTTACAGAACATTTCACCCCCAAACTGCAGAATATACATTCTTCTCAAGGGCACATGGATCATTCTCAAAGATAGACCACATGTTAGGACACAAAACAAATCTCTATAAGTTCAAGAAGATTGAAATTATATCAAGCATCTTTACAGATCCCAGTGGAATGAAATTAGAAAACAACTACAGTAAAAACTCCCAAAACATTCAAACACATGGAGGCTAAGTAGCATGTTATTAAACAATGATGGGTTACCACTGAGATCAAGAAAGAAATAAAAAATTTCCTGGGAAGAAACAAAAATGAACACACAACAACCCAAAATCTCTGGGATACAGCAAAAGCAGTCCTGAGAGGGAAGCTCATAGCATTACAGGCCTACCTCAAAATACAAGAAAAATTATCAATAAACTGTTTAACACTACAACTTAAAGAATCAGAAAAAGAACAACAAGAAAAGCCCAAAGTAGAAGAAAGGAAATAATAAAGATGAGAACAGAAATAAATGACATAGAGACAAAAAAAATACAAAAAGCAATGAAACCAAGAGCTGGTTCTTTGAAAAGATAAACAAAATTGATGAACCATTAGCCAGATTCATCAAGAAACAAAGAGAGAGGATCAAAATAAATAAAATCAGAAATGAAAGTGGAAAGTAACCACTGACACCACAGAAATACAAAGGATTTTAAGGAAATACTATGAACAACTATGTGCTAACAAGTTGGACACTGTGGATGAAATGGATAAATTCCTAGAAAAATACAATCTCCCAAAACTGAATCAGGAAGAATCAGAAAACCTGAATAGGCCAATAACCACTGATGAAACTGAAGCAGTAATCAAAAAACTCCTGGTAAATAAAAGCCCGGGTCTCAACAACTTCATGAGGGAGTTTTACCAAACATTCAAAGAACAACTAACACAATATCCTCCTCAAACAATTCTAAAAAATCTAAGAGGAACACTTGCAAGCTCTTTTTATGAAGCCAGCATTATCCTCATTCCAAAACCAGATAAAGACACTACAAAGAGAGAGAATTACAGACCAATATACCTGATGAACATAGATGCTAAAATCCTCAACGAAATATTAGCAAATCAGATCCAGAAATATATTGAAAAGATCATACACCATGACCAAGTAGGATTCATTCCAGGGATGCAAGGCTGGCACAATATTCGCAAATCAATAACGTGATACATCACATAAACAAACTGAAAGACAAAAATCACATGATCATTTCAACAGATGCAGAAAAAGCATTTTTATAAAAACTCTCAGCAAAGTGGGAATAGAGGGAGCATATCTCAACATGATAAAGGCCATATATGACAAAACTACACCCAACATCCTACTCCGTGGGCAAAAACTAACACTATTTCTCCTAAGAATAGGAACAAGACAAGGATGTCCACTTTCACCACTCTTATTCAACATAGTACTGGAAGTCCCAGCCACAGCAATCAGACAAGAAGAAGAAATAAAAAGCATCCAAATTGGAAAGGAGGAAGTAAAACTCTCATTATTCGCAGATGACATGATATTGTACATAGAAAATCCTAAAGACTCCACAAAAAATCTCCTAGGTTTAGTAAGTGAATTTGGCAATGTAGCAGGATACAAAATCAATACCCAAATATCTATGGCTTTTTTTATACACCAATAATGAATACTCAGAAAGGGAAACTAAACAAGCAATCCCATTTACCATTACAATAAAAAACTTAAAATACTTAGGAATAAACTTAACCAAGGAGGCAAAAGACCTGTATTCGGAAAACTACAGGACATTGAAAAAAGAATTATAAACAAGTAGAAGAATATACCGTGTTCATGGATTGGTAGAATCAATAGCATTAAAATGTCCATACTACCCAAAGCAATCTATAGATTCAATGCAACGTCTATTAAAATAGCAACAGCATATTTCACAGACCTAGAACAAATACTTTAAAAATTTATTTGAAATCAAAAAAGACCCTGAGTAGCTGCAGCAATCTTGAGAAAGAAAAACAAAGTTGGAGGAATCACAATACCAGATACCAAGTTATACTTCAAAGCCACCGTAATCAAAACTAACTGGTACTGGCACAAGAACAGGCATATACTAGTAGACCAATGGAACAGAACACAGACCCCAGAAATGGACCCAAGCCATTACAATCAATTAATATTTGACAAAGGAGCCAAGAGCATACAACGGAGTCAAGAGAGTCTCTTCAATAAATGGTGTTGGGAAAACTGGGACAGATATATGCAAAAAACAAAAAACAAAAAAACGAAACTAGACCACCAACTTACACCATGCACAAGAATAAACTCAAAATGGATAAAATACTTAAATGTAAGTCAGGAAACCATAAAAACCCTAGAAGAGCCCGACCGGCGTAGCTCAGTGGTTGAGCGTTAGCCTATGAACCATGACGTTAAGGTTCGATTCCGGGTTCGGTTCCCAGTCAGGGCACATGCCCAGGTTGCGGGTTCGATCCCAATGTGGGACGTGCAGGAGGCAACTGACCAATGATTCTCTCTCATCACTGAGGTTTCTATCCCTCTCTCCCTCTCCCTTCTTCTCTGAAATAAATAAAAATAAAAAATGCAAAAGAAAGCATTCCAGCCCTAGCCCGTTTGGCTCAGTGGATAGAGCGTCGCCCTTCGAACTGAAACAGCCCAGGTTCGATTCCCGGTCAAAGGGCATATGCCCTTGTGGGCTCGATCTCCAGTGGGGGTCTTGCAGGAGGCAGCCAATCCATGATTCTCTCTCATCATGGATGTTTCTCTCTCTCTCCCTCTTCCTTCCTCTCTGAAATCAATAAAAATATTTTATTTAAAAAAATAAAGCATTCCAAAAATTTTGGGACAAGGTCAGGTGGGGTTAGGGGTAGGAATTCTAATCCCACCACTCAAACATTTTTATTTATGTCAAATATTTACTAAAAATTTTTACCAACCAAGTGCACTGCAGTGGAAAGAAGCAATAAACAAGATACAGCAGATATGGTTCCTGGCTTTACTGACCTTAAGTGGTCATCAAACAAATTACCCAAATAAAAAAAAAAGGTTGGGGATTGAAATGATTGTGATAAAGGTGGTACAGGCTGCTGTGGAAAGGAAAGACAATGGGACCCAACTGAGTCTGAGGGTTCAGAAAAAAGCCTTCTGAAAAAGTAACAACAGCTCTTATCATTTTGCTATATTCTCTTCCAGTATTTTCATACACATGACTTTTTACAAAGCCATACATACACATTACATACAATTTTAATCCTTTTAAAACTTATTATATTTAGCCAGGCCCTTAATTGAACATGACTAGGATTTGATAAATATCATCAAATTGCTTTCTAAAAGAACTGAACAGTCTTATCAGTAATGAATGGGAAAACATTTCACTGTACCTTCTCAAGCAATAATTACAGGAAAAAACAGCTTGCAGTTTTAATCTGCATTTATTTGGTTATTAGGGAATGGCTAAAAAAGGTGAAGGGGGAGGGTGAGAGGGTATCAACCAAGGTTCTTGTATGCATATATGCATGGCCCATAGACACAGATAATGGGGCAGGCTGAAGGGGACCAATGGGGGGGGGAGATATATATAATATGTTCAACAATAAAGAATTATTAAAAATAATCATTTTTTAAAAGGGTGAAGAGGGCCCGGCCAGCATGGCCCAGTGGTTGAGCACCAACCTATGAACCAGGAGGTCATGGTTCAATTCCCCATCAGGGCACATGCCCAGGTTGCCAGCATGCAGGAGGCAGCCAATCAATGATTCTCCCTCATTATTGGTGTTTCTATCTCTCTCTCCCTCTCCCTTCCTCTCTGAAATCAGTAAAAATATATTTTTTAATAAGTGAAGGGGAATAAAAGGTACTACCTTTCAGTTATAAGTCATGGGGATTCAAGGTACAGCACAGGGAATAATAACACAATAACTTCATAGGGTGACAAAGTTATTATTAGACTTGTAGTGATCACACCATAGGTAAATATCGAATCACTATGTTGTACACCTGAACCTAATATATTGTGTCAACTATAATTTTTAAAGAATTTTAAAGACTGAATGCTTTACCATGTTTTTTTACAAGTTGAATCAGTTAATTTGATGTACTTATATTTTTTTCTGCATGTACAATTAATGCTTACTGTAAAAAGTTCAAACGTTACAGCACTTGATAACAATAAAAATGAAAAATTCCTATAATCCTAACACCCGCAGGAATCCAGTTAACTATTTGCTATATATTCCTGCAGACTTTTTTTTCATACAATTCTTTAACAAAAACAGTGCAGAATTGTACATTCCTTTAGCATGTAAGTTAATATGGTGAGTTTTGGTTTCTTATAAGTAAAAAAATATTCAGTCCAAAACGACAAAAAGTGAAGCACACAGAAAACCAAATAGTCCGTCTCTGGGAAGACTCACTCTCACGAAGCGAATTTCTTCTGGAACAAAGACAAGGAACATTCTTAATCAGGAATAATCCTCGGGCCGTTGCCAATAGTGTTTTTCTAGGGTTTTGATCTTTTTAATTCATAAATAATCGACACTGAGAGGTATTAAGGTGCTAAAATCCTTCTCGGAAGTACAACCGGGCCCCAGGGCAGGGGTCTGGGCGCTGTCGCGTTTGGAGAAAACCAGGGGGCCCGGCCGGAGACACATCACTAGCCCCGCCACTGCCCCCCAACAGCGCGCCCCCGGGCCCTGCTCTGCCTCCGAGGAGCGGGGCTCTGCCCGCAGCCTCCGAGCTCTGCGGGGCCGGCGGCAGCGGGGAAGGAGCACAAAAGCCCTCGCACCGCCCGCACCCGCCCCTGAGGCCCCGCAGCGCTTCCCGCGCGCTCCTCTCGGTGCAGAACCCCCTCCCGCCACCCGCTCCCTCGCAGCGAGCGCCTGGAACAAAAACGGGATTGCGCCCCCGTTAGTTGAGAACTTGTGCTGGGCTTTGCTCACCCTCCTTTCCCGCCGCCTCTCCCCAACACCTGCGCGCACAGCAGCGGCTCGGGTGAGAGCGAGCCCGGGCCATCCTCCTCCCGGCACCGCCGCCCGCAGACAAGAGAGCGGCGACCCGGGAAGACCCGGCCCCGCTGCGCCGCGCGTCCGGGCTCGGGGCCGAGGGGAGAAGCCCCCGCCCAGGCAAGGCCGCGCACCCCGGACGGCGAGCGGCGCGGCCCTGAGGATGAGGGCCGAGGCCCGGTGCGCCATGGGCTGCGGCGGAGCTCTCTATGGATTGATTTTTAGAACATTAACTTGTGCTTTTTTTATATCTTAGATTCTGATTCGCTGTCCTTGTGTGGACTTCCTCAATTACCCACTTTTCTCACAAAATTCTTAATTCGGATTGGGACAATAAAGGGAAAAAAATGAGAAAAATAGTGTGTTTTACCATTATTGGGTTTGTAACTTGGGTAGAGCTAGTTTTTTTTCCCCCCCCCCCCCCCCCCCCCCCCTTTCTCTTCTCTTTTTTTTTTTTTTTTTTTTTTTTTTTTTTTCTCTTTTTCTTTTTTTTTTTTTTTTTTTCCTCCCCCCCCCCCCCCCCCCCCCCA
>NW_005871403.1:21525-45976 GCF_000147115.1 Myotis lucifugus | reverse complement strand
GCACCTGGCCGCCCCCCTGCGCCCCAAAAGGGAGAGTCAGCTCGGCCGGCTGGCCCTCGGGCCCTGCACCCGACAGTGCGTTCTGCAGGCCCTAAACCGGCCCGCGCCTCGGGCCCAGGCTCCCGATACCCCAGAGCCTGTGCACCTGCGGAGGGCCCGGTCCCCCCTGCAGCCTCGGGGCTGCTCACCTGCCGGATCTGGTGGTCTTGGGTCAGCCCTGAACTCAGGGCACATCCCAGCGGGCAGCCGGCAACGTCATCCCCAAGACAGGACAGCACTGCCCTTGCAGGAGCCCCGAGCGCCTGAAATGAACTGGAGGCCGGGCACCCGCTACCTGCTCACACAGAGCAGCCGAAACCATAGTTCTTAAACTTCGTCTTTCCAACTTTTTAAAACGGTGTGTGTGTTTTATAATTTATTACTTAAAAAAAACCACACCTGTTGACCATCGATATCCTTATTGATATCGATGATCAACAGGCTTTTAAAAAAAAGTAATAAATGAATGAAACCCTCACTAAATGACGTGATTATGTTTTGTTGAACACAGCACCAAACTTTACTTTTTAAGTAATTCTTTATTGTTGAAAGTATTACATATGTCCCCCTTTTTTCCCCCATTGACCCCCTCCAGCCCGCCCCGCCCGCCCCAGGCCTCCAGCACCCTATTGTCTGTGTCCATGGGCCACGCATATATGCATTCAAGGTCTTTGGTTGATTACCTCCCACCCACCCACCCACCCCGCCTTCCCTCTGAGATTCCGCACTCTGTTGTTCCATGCTTGAATCTGGATCCACTCCATTCATTAGTTTATTTTGTTACTTAGATTCCACCTATGAGTGCGACCATGTACAGCACCAAACTTTAAAGCAAAAAAAAACACAAGAACCACGGATGAAACCTACATATTTTCTAAACCAGTGGTTCTCAACCTTCCTAATGCCGCGACCCTTTAATACAGTTCCTCATGTAGTGGTGACCCCCAATTTCGTTGTTACAAATTGAACATAATTAAAGCATAGTGATTAATCACAAAAACAATATGTAATTATATATGTGTTTTCCGATGGTCTTAGGCGACCCCTGTGAAAGGGTCCTTCGAATCCCAAAGGGGTCGCAACCCACAGGTTGAGAACCGCTGTTCTAAACCTATTAGTAGCTCTATTTTATTCATATCTTCAAAGAAATAACATCTTCTCTAATTCATTCTCCTACCTTTTTGTTTTCTACTTTAATTTCAACTTATTCTGTTTTTGTTTATTATCATTAGTTTAATAGTTTACTGAATTAAATATATAATTTATTTTCAGTGTTTTGGGTAATAAAAACATTAATGGCTAGAAATATTTTCTGAGTATAGCTTTAGTTCTATCCGTTGGGTTTTATATGGGATTCTCTAAAAATTTTTTAGATAATCTGTACTTTCAGTTTTTGCCAAAGTAGCTGTACCACTTTATATTCCACCAGCCGTGTACGAGGGTGGCAGTCGCTTCACACCCTTACAACACTTGGTCTTGTCAGACCTTTGACGTTAGCCTTTCTGGTGGGTATGCGGTGATACCTCCGTGTGATGATATTTGCATGCCTTGGGTGTGTAGTGATGTTGAGCACCTTTTCATGTGCTGATTGACCATTTGAATATCTTCGTCTGTGAAATGCCTGTTCACAGACACTCCTCTGAGAGTTAGTCCATTTTATAAATTGAGTTACTTGATGTGTAGGAGTTCTTTATATCTGGATGGGAGTTGTTTGCCAGGTATGTATATTCAGAATATCTTCTCCTAGTCGTGGCTTTCCTTTTCACCTTAATATCTTTAGATGAGTGGAAATTTTTTATTTTGATGACGTTCAACTTGTGGAAATTTTTATTTTATGGTTCGTGTTTTTGTGTCATGTTTTTAAGCTTTGCCCACCCCAAGACCATGAAGATTTTCCTCCTATCTGTCTTCTAGAAGCTTATAGTTTTAGCGTTCACCCTTAAGTCTATGATCCATCTCAAATTAAATTTTTTTTTGTTAATCCTCCCCGAGGATATTTTTTCCATTGAGTGTTTTTTTTTTTCTTAGAGAGAGTGGGAGGAAGGGATAGACAGAAACATCGATGTGAGAGAGACATCAATCGGTTTGCCTCCCACACACATCCCCAACCAGGGCCCGGGATTGCTTGCAACCAAAGTACTTGCCCTTGACTGGAATCCAACCGGGATCCTTCAGTCCATGGGCCATCACTCCATCCACTGAGCCAAACCAGCTAAGGCTCAAATTAATTTTTGTATATGGTGTGAGTTTTTTCCTTTTTTTTATAGACATGAAGTTATCTAGGTCTCAATCCTCTATTCTGTTCCATTGATCAACTTGCCTGCCCTTACACCAAGTCAATTCTGTCTTAATATACTTGCTTAATTACTTAGTCATGAAATCAGAGTAAGTCCTCCAGATTTATTCAAGATTATCTTGGCCCTTCTAAGTCCTGTGCATTTCCAAATAAAATATAGAATCATCTAGTTCTACAAAGCAGCCTGCTTGATACTTTATGCTATCAAAATACTCCTATGAAAATCCCTCAGTTCCTCCAATGTAATATTCCTAACTTCATTCTTTTAATTTTTGTTTTTGCCATACCAATAGCTGTTTTTTTAAAAAAGGAAATGTTTTAAATTTAAAAGAGAGTTCCAAAGAAGAGCAAAGAGAAAAACAATAAGTTAAAAAAAAATTTAAAAAATAAATAAATAAAAGGGCCCTAACCGGTTTGGCTCAGTGGATGGAGTGTCAGCCTGAGGACTGAAGGGTCCCAGGTTCGATTCCAGTCAAGGGTATGTGCTTTGGTTGCGGACACATCCCCAGTAGGGGGTGTGCAGGAGGCAGCTGATTGATGTTTCTCTCTCATCGATGTTTCTAACTCTCTATCCCTCTCTGTAAAAAATCAATAAAATATATACATTTTTTTAAAAAAAGAGTGGTCAGTGAGGACACAAAGTTTCTTCTAAAAAAATAAAATAAAAGGAAAAAAGAGCCCTGGCTGGTTTGGCTCAGTGGATAGAGCGTGGGCCTGTGGACCAGAGGGTCCCGGGTTCGATTCCAGTCAAGGGCACATGCCCAGGGTTATGGGCTCGATCCCCAGTAGTGGGCGTGCAGGAGGCAGCCGATCAATGATTCTCTCTCATCATTGATGTTTCTATCTCTCTCTCCCTCTCTCTTCCTCTCTGAAATCAATAAAAAATATATTTTAAAAAAATAAAAGGAAAAAAGAGAGGTCTAGCCCCTGCCAGTATGGCTCAGTGGTTGAACCAGGAGATCACAGTTCCATTTCTGGTCAAGGCTCATGCCAGGGTTGCAGGCTTGATCCCCACTAGGGCATGTGCAGGAAGCAGCCGATCAATGATTCCCTCTTCCTTCCTCTCTGAAATCAATAAAAACATTTTAAAAAAGAGAGTTCCAAGAAATTTAATAGGTTTTGCAGCAATGATTGTTTCTGAGATCTATGAGACATAAAACATAACTATAAAAGGCTAAAAACCAAAGGATTTAGTCCTACTTTTTCTTTTTTTAAAAATCCAGACAATTTGTCACATTAGGTTCAGCACATTTTGGCGGCCTTGGCCTTACGCATCCTGTAAATTGCCGCCCTTCTTCAAGGGGACCGAGCCCCCGCACCAAGCACAGCAAGGAGTCTTCAATTGGTTTTTTAAGGTTTTCCTCCAGGTCTGTCTTGGTTATTCCAGACTCAGATAATTTCCGCTCCAACTCATCTATTGTCAGGTTCATGCCACCAAACACCAGAGGTCCAATAAATTGAGCCTTGCTCACCTTCAAGGTAAGCAAATATTGTGGGCAGACTCCTTTCAGGATAATTGGGTATGCAGGTTGTGGAAATGGCTTTGATAAATTTGACCTCAGGAAAGTTCTTGCTAAGTTCACTGAAGTGCTGACTTATCAGGGCACAGAGGCGAATCAACCCCTTGTTTGTAAAGGTGCAAGATCACCCACAGGCCTTCTCCAGCTTTGGTAACTTTCTGAACATAATCCTTTCCTGAGATTTCCAAAACTTCTCCAAATTTGTTCTTCGCTTTAGTTGCTTCCCACTCAGCCAGTCTCTGCTGCCTGTACATTTCAATAGCTCGTTGGTCTTCTTCATTAAATTCATTTTCATTATCTTCCAGTTCTTCCAAAGTCTTGTGCACTGGCTCTTGGGTCTCCCAAGAGGTACAAAGTCAGTTACTGCCTATGCCAGTGATGGCGAACTTATGACACACGTGTCAGAGGTGACACGCGAACTCATTTTTTTGGTTGATTTTTCTTTGTTAAATGGCATTTAAATATATAAAATAAATATCAAAAATACAAATCTTTGTTTTACTATGGTTGCAAAGATCAAAAAATTTCTATATGTGACATGGCACCAGAGTTAAGTTAGGGTTTTTCAAAATGCTGACACGCCGAGCTCAAAAGGTTCGCCATCACTGGCCTATGCCCTGCCTGGGGCCACCTGGCACGAGGTACAGAGCGACCTGCAGATGGCTGCTACTTATGTTGGGCCTGGGGCCTATTATTGAGAGATATGAGGCATGCTGAGACCAGCTGCTGCTTGTTGAAGAGGTTTTAGGAAAATCTAAAGCCTGAATGAGGACAGGCTATTCATATAGAAAGACCACTGCAAATAGCTTGAGTGGGACTGCAAATTGGGAGGGGCAAAGTCTAAGGGAGTCACTAGGGCCAGACAAACAGTGTAAGCCAAGTTGATGGAAACTCAGATATGGCACCTGTCAGTCAGCTCAGGGAGGTCTCGGCAGAGGAACAATGACCTCTGCTAGCACTTTTGTCTGGGAGAAAGCTGCCCCTCCCTCCCCCAGTTCCTGCCCTGATGCCAGACAATTCAGTTCCCTCCAGTATGTGCTGCTACCCCAGCGCTGGAGCTCAGAGGGAGTGAGTCAAATTAAGTCCATGCGTCCGCTATAAGAGGAACACCGGGGACTCCAGCAGCCTCCATGTTTACAATTTCCGCTGGTTTTTACATCCCGAAGTTATGAGGACTTCTCTTCCCAGCACTGGAACACTCCTCACGGGGGACCTCTGTAGCCAAGATATCCCTCCCAATTAAAAAACACCACAGGTGGGTATTGGACCGGACCGTTCTGCACCTCAACCCCTCATACCAGTCTCAGTGTGGCTTCTTCTTTAATTCTCTTGTTATAGGACTTCCGTTCAGCCAGATTTTAGGCAGTTCTGAAAGATGGTGGTTCTATGGTTTAGTTGTAATTTTGATGTCTCCACTGTTTTCTTCACCTCAAACCAATTTAATGGCATAATATCTTTAAAATAAAATCCTAATCCATGTTTTTCATTTTTAAATTGAGCTAAACTTTACACACACTGCAGTGTTTTACATATATGTACAATTTCACAACCACCATCCAGATCAAAATATAGAACCTTCTAGCATCATATAAGGGTCCTTTGTCACACTTCTAGTCAATCCTCTCCATGGATAACCACTCTTCATCACCATGATTTTGAACTTTATATAAATGCATTTATACAATATGTACTCTTGTGTATGAGTTCTTTCACTCAATGTTAAATCTGTCAGTTTCATCCATGAGTTCATGTAGTTATGGTTCATTTATTGTCATTGCTGTGTAGTAGTATTTCAATATTGGAATAGACTACATTTCATTTATTCTTTTTATTGTTGAAGGATATTTAAAGTGTTTCCAGTTTTGGGCTGCTATGACTTTTTTTTAAGCAACTATTTTATTTTACTTAAGATCTTGTGTGACAGGAAATAAGAAAGGACTTGGCTGGACAGTTCTTGCTTGGGGTGTCTCATGAACTGTCACTGAGATGTCCCTGCGACCATAGTCGTATGAAGGTTTGACCAGGCTGGATGGCTGAGGTGGCTTATTCACATGCCTGACAGCTGATGCTGGCTGACAGCTGGAAGACCCACTGGCCTGTCACCTGGAGTACTTACCTGGAGCCTCTCCACATGGCTTGAACTTCCTTGGGTGGCCTCAGAGAATTCAGATTTTTAAAATAATTGGCAGCTCAGAGCTCCCAGAGTGAGAGCTCCTATACAAAGTACAAATTTTAGCAATGCAGCGTGTTGTTGTTGTTCTTAACCAAAATAATAATAATAATAATAATAATAATCCTATATAATAAAAGGCTAATATGCAAATCAACCAAATACAGCATGACTGGTCACTATGATGCGCACTGACCACCAGGGGGCAGATGCTCAATGCAGGAGCTGCCCCCCTGGTGGTCAGTACACTTCCACAGGGGGAGCACTGCTCAGCCAGAAGCTGGGCTCACAGCTGGCGAGTGCAGCGGTGGTGGCAGGAGTCTCTCCCACCTCCACACCAGTGCTAAGGATGAGCCTAAGCCAGGAGCCAACCTAAGCCATCAGTTGGACATCCCTTGAGGGCTCCTGGACTGTGAGAGTGTGAAGGCCGGGCTGAGGGACCCCCCCTGAGTGCACAAATCTCGTGCACTGGGCCTCTAGTAATAATAATAATAAGCCTTATGGGATTTGGGTTTGGAGTTGCATTGAATCTGTAGATCAATAGAGAACTGACTTCTTAACAGTATTGTCTTCCAATATATAAATATATATTTCTCCATTTATGAAATCTTATTTAATTTTTCTCAGCAATATTTAGTAATAAATTTGTTACATTTATTACTAAATATTTGATATTTTGCTGCTATTACAAATAGTATTTTTTTTGTTTTTTAAAACTTTATTTTTATTATTATTTTAGAGAGAGTGGAATGGAGAGAGACAGAAACATCGATGAGAGAGAGACATTGGTTTCCTCTCGCACGCGCCCCAACCAAGGCCGGGGATCAAGCCTGCAACCAAGGTACATGCCCTTGACCAGAATCAAACCCAGGACCTTTCAGTATGTGAGCTGACACTCTATCCACTGAGCCAAACTGGCTAGGGCAAGTTTTTATTTTTTTAATTGTTTGTTGCTAATACACAGAAAACCATTGGTTATTTTGTATATTGACCTTATACCTTCCTAAATTCACTTTTTTTTGTCCTAATAATTTCTATTTCCTCTTAGATCTGCGCTATTTTTTAACTCCCAAGCAAATTTGAAAAAAATCTTTTGGTGGTTGATTTCTAATTTTAATTAGATTTCTAATTTAGATTTCTAATTTTAATTAGATTTCTAATTTAAAGTTTCTGAATTTTAAAATCTCTCTTTTTTTGGAATTTATTACCTTGATGGCCAGGAATATAAATTATTTCTATGGGCATAAAAGGTATATGTTCTCTGTATATTAGAAAGTTCTCTTTCTGTTAAGTCACGCTTATAAACTGCACTATTAAATTCCTCTACGGTTTGCTTTGTTTTTGCCTACTTAGTTAAATTCTGAAATGAATATTATGTATTCGGCCATGTTTAATGCGTAAACATCCATGTACTGGCTTGGGAAAGTTTCTCTTCATTCCGTGCTTGCTCTCCTGTTAATTTGGAAGTTCTAATCTGTCTCCATAATGTGGGTATTTCTCTTCCCATACCTAGTAGTTCTGATGAAACCTGTATTCTTCTAGTAATATTTCAAAATTGATCAATAAACATGTTTTCCAAACATTTCATCTGCTAAATCTCAACCCCTTCATCTAGATGAGAATTTTAGAAATTGCTGTTTTACTTCCGGACTTTCCCATTGACCCCGATGCCCAATTCCTCTTAAGTATGTCTTCTGTATGAAAACTCCTTCCTGAACATTTGCAGCATGTATTTCTTAGCTCATTAGCATTATAACCATGATACTCAGCTCCAAGAGTTGCTGCTGGGCCTGGCACTCAAAATGTTTGTTGAATGAATAAATGATCAAGACAACTATATTATAAGGTAAATTGTTCACAACAAGCACTGTACTCTTCTCTACCCAATATTGAGATATTTTTTCTAATATAATTATCAATTGATTAAAGAACTTTGAGTATTTTCCTCAGCTAGGATCCAGGGACAATACAGGTGTCCTCCCCCACCCCCCAAAGAAAAATGTACCCACACAATGTCTGTAGATTCTATTGCATTTTAAAAAAATGAAATGTGTTTTGAATTACAGTCGTGCTCGCCGAGTTCTCTGCCAGCGCTGCCCCGATGGCCTCCCAGAACCGCGACCCAGCCGCCGCCAGTGTCGCCAAAGGAGCCGAGCCCAGCAAGGGCGCCTCCCAGCTGCGGGGCAAGAGGTTACAGCGGGAACTGATGACCTCATGACGTCAGGCGACAAAGGAATTTCTGCCTTCCCTGAATCAGATAGCCTTTTCAAAGGGGTGGGGACCATCCATGAAGCAGCTGGCACAGTATAGGAAGACTTGAGGCATACGCTCTCCCTCTCCCCACAGTCAAAGTCCTCGCGCCCTGCAACCCGCCCCAGCGTAGACACCAGGGTAACATCTGCCCGGACATCCTAAAGGACAAGTGGTCTGCCCTGTATGACGTCAGGACCATCCTGCTCTCGGTCCAGAGCCTGCTAGGAGAGCCCCATCCACAGCCCGGTGAACACACGTGCAGAGCTCTGGGGAAACCCCACAGCCTTCAAGAAGTACCGACAGGAAAACTAGCAAAGCAGGGCTCCAGCCAAGAGCCCTGACCTGGGCTTCCAGCCTCTCTCCTTGTGCTAACTTTTTCCTTTTTCCTTAGATGGTCTGTCCTTGCCTTGATTTCTGTACAGGACTCTGTATCTTCAGCTGTGATGTCATACTTGTTTTGTGTCTCGTTTTTAAATTAAGCCTCTGGTTGAGCCCCTGTGATGAATATATTAAATAAATACATTTTGAATTTAAGAAAATGAAATGTGTTTTAATAAACTGCTTTATAATTATTCAAAGTGTGTATACATTTTTTGGGGACACCCTATATATAAGACTTGGGAATGTCTATAGTTGTCTTTCTCTAATTTTTTTTAAAATCCTCAGCTGAGGACATGCTTCTATTGGTTTTAGAGAGATAGGAAGGGAGAAAGAGAAACATTGATGTGAGAGTGAAACATAGATCGATTGCCTCCCGATCTGTCCTCGTCCATTAGTGTGAAAATAAGCTTCTCCCTTTACCCATGAGTTCAGGAATTTTGCCAGGATATGTGTATGTATTTATCTTTTTTACTCCTGACTCGGTGTCAATAAGCTTAACACCTGCCAAGCTTGATGAAGAAAAATAAAAAGGAGGACAACAGAATATACATTTATACATTAGAAATGAAAAGGAAAACATAACCATAGAAACAGAATTAACTCAAAGACTTATCATGGAATCTTAATGTTTTTTTAGACACTTAACTGGAAAGTATTTTTATCATCTCTGGTTATTTAGCATCTGTGGGTTTGTGTAGGTTTTGATAAGACTTGCTAAATCATAACTTCTATTTAATACTAGAGGCCCAATGCACAAATCCGTGCATGGGTGGGGTCCCTCGGGGTGGCCTGCGGGGATCGGGGCCCCAGCTCGCACCCCCAGGCTTGCAGCCCCAGCTCACACCCCCAGCCTCGCAGCCCTGCAGCCCTACCTGGCACCCCACTGTGGCCTGGTGCCACCACCTCACCTGCTCTACCATCCCGCCTGTGGGCGCGATAAATTGGGGCCAGCCAGCTTTCTCAGAGCCTGGGAGCAGGTGGTGGCCCCACCCCTGCCACTGATGCTGGTCGCCATCTGCAGAGCAATTAGCAGGGCGATTGGGCCCCCTCTCACACCCGCCTTGGCCTGGCGCCGCCCACTCCCCTGCTCCACCATTCCACCGATGTCCTGCTCTCGTCAGGGCCCATCGGGGCCAGCAGTGCCTCCACTGCCGCCCGCTGCATCGTTGACACCCGCCATGTTCCTCGCCACCCCCTGGTGGTCAGCACATGTCATAGTGAGCGGTCAAACTCCCGATTGAACAATTTGCATATTAGGCTTTTGTTATATAGGATAGGCTATTTTTTGAACAAAAGTGTCATATGTAGAAACGGGAAACATATCCACTCCTATAGCTAATCTAACATGAGCAACTTTCTCTACCAGAAATGACACTAACTTCTTCCAGAATTCAAATTCATAGAAAGAGAAAGTAGAATAGAGGTTTTACTGTACCAAGTACTATTCGTCGCACTATTGTCTGTCCATGGACTATGTATATATGCATATAAGTTCTTTGGTTAATCTCTTTCCACCCCGCCCCCCTTCCCTCTGAAATATGTCAGTCTGTTGCATGCTTCAATGTCTCTGGATGTATTTTGTTCATTAGTTTATTTTGTTCATTAGATTCCACATGAGTGAGATCATGTGATACTTGTCTTTCTCTGACGGGCTTATTTCATTGGTACAATACTCTCCAGGTGCCTCCATGCTGTCTCAAAGGGTAAGAGATCCTTTTTTTTACAGCCACTTAGTATACATAGTCCATGGACAGACAATAGTGCGGTGAAAGCCTGGGGAGAGAGTGGGTGGGATGAGAGGGTCATGAGGGGGCGGGGGGAGGCATCTGCAATACTTTCAACAATAAAGATGAATTAAAAAGTAAAAAAAGACCAAACTAAAGCTGTCTTGCTCCAGGCACATCATAAGGCAGGGCTCTTTGGGAAAGACAGTAATGCTGGGAAAATGGAAGGCAGCAGGGAAAGAGGAAGACCAAATATGAGATGGATTGATTCCATAAAGGACGCCATAGGCCTGAGTCTCCGGGAGCTGAGCAGGGCTGTGAGGCCAGGACACTGTGGACATCACTCATTCAGGGAGTTGCCAGAAGCTGCAGCTAGCTCAGCTGCATGTAACACAGAGCCCTGCAGCATAAGCTCCCATGATTTGGGACAGAATTCCTAGGAATGTGGAAGCACAGGAGAGTAAAATATACTGCCCTCCTATGCACATGTGCTTTTCAGATATGAGTTGTCTCTGCTTGAGATGAACAGTACTTGGTACAGTAAAACCTCGACATAATGGACTAATTTGGGTGAGGGGGGTGTCTGTTAAAGCTGAAAATCTGTTATATAATTAAGTAGGTTTTCTGACTGTGTATGTTAAAAAATTTACAAATTAGTCTACCTGTTTACTTATGTAGATACGTTTGTGTAATTAAAATTAAGTATGTATGAAAATTTAATTTCACAGACAAGTTTTCTATATGTATTACTGTAATTTTAAATTTATACTGAATAGGTCTAGTAAATGCGAGCATTCACCAGTCACTGAGAGTAAACAAATGCACAGGCTGGAGCATGGCTTAGCACACGTGGGAGCAACGGCTGGCACACATTACAACTGCTGCATCGACAACAGAACCAATTGCTGAGCACGATGCCCTGTGATCACGTGCTAGTCATTCACCAAACATTGTTTACGAGCGGTGACTCTTGGATTTAAATATGTAGACTATAGTTGTAGATAGGTAATATTTATTTATGTTGGCGAAATTACTACAGTTTTTCCAACATATGGTCTATTCCCTAAAATTTGTTAAAAATAACAGTGAGGCCTGGTGTGGCGTGGCTCAGTGGTTGAGCATCGACCTATGAACCAGGAGGTCACGGTTCGATTCCCTGTTAGGGCATGTGCCAGTAGGGGACATGCAGGAGGCAGCCAATCAATGATTCTCTCTCATCATTGATGTTTCTATCTCTCTTTTCCTCTCCTTTACTTTCTGAAATCAATAAAGATATATTAAAAAAGAAAAGAAAAGAAAGAAAATTGAAGCTTTTGTTTTTTTGTGGCCCACATAAACTTAAACCTTGTTGTTTTTTTTGGCCCGTGTTAGCCTTTGAGTTTGACATGCTTGCTTTAAGCCCTCATGCCTTCAAATATCCATCTTATTTGTTCACCTTTTCTTTTGTTCTGAGATGAGGACGGTGGTGGGCAGGGCCTCCCAATGACCCAGATAAAGGCTATGTCTGATAAAGGGCCAGATCTGTCTTCTTGGAGTAAGGGACTATCTCTGCAGCAAAAGGGTGAATGTTCTTCCATGACATCCTCTGCTGTCTGAGGGAGAACATTCCTATATTGCAGGGCTCCTCCTCCTCACATTCTCCTGTGCCACAGCGCCCTCTACTGGAGCCCTGACATTGACCCATTTGCTGAAGGAACACTTCCTGTTGGTTGGTCTGGGAGGGTGTTAGCACCTCTGTGCCAGGCATTGCTCTGGGCGGCCATGAATAACAATCTCTGACCTCATGGGGATTCCAATGTGTAGGAGATAAAAATATGAATAAATGGAATAATATCAGGGATTGACAAATGCTCCAAAGGCAAGAAAATAATAATGTAGTGTAGTATCACAGGGTAGTTGAAGAAGAACTCTCTGAGGAAGGCACTCCTGAGTTGAATCTTGAATGATGAGGAAAAAGGAAGAAAAGTCAGTCAGGAGGAATAGCACAAGCCTGGAGACCAGCATGAGCTTACCATGTCTGGGAGATGTGTTGGTTTGAGACTTTGGGGGTTCCTTGGTGAAAATTCAACATTGGCCCATGTATATGGAGGGCAGGGAAAGACCAAGGAAAGAGGCAGACCCTTACAGATTGGGAGGCGGCAGGTATAATAAGCAAGGGAACTTACAGATTAGGCTTGTTTGGGGTGCCGCAGACGAGTAGATCTCTGCACCTGCCCACCAGAATCTTAAAAGTTTACATAGTGGCCTTAACTGGGTTAGTCAGATATTCAGTCCAAGGCTGCATCCTTGAAATGGCTCCTAGTGCAGGAACAGTGGGTGGAACATACATTCCAAAGACAGGAGGGTGTAAGGAGCCTCCGGTTGCTCTGTTCCACCTCATGGGTCAACCAAGGTCACATCCTCTTGATGACCATCTCCAACCAGATGGATGGCAGGATTAAAGTGACTAAACGGGGTCGAAGCTGAGAGGGAGGCATGCGTTGACCATGCTGAACTTGTAGGCCATGGCAAGGAATTGGAATTCTATTCTAGGGGTTATAGGAAGCAGGGGAGTAACAAGTGGTGAGCAATGAAATTTGAGTTCCTGGATTCTTTATCAATGGAACATGACCACTTTAGATTGAACTATGTTTGCCTTGGGGTTAGAAGGCCGGATGCAGAAGAAACATAAGAAAAACTATCTTCTACCTGGCTATGGCATCCAACAATGGTGAGGTGAGGGAGGCCTCCCAATAAACAGGGAGATTTCAAAGCCATGGCTATCTGCATGGATATTAGCCTGCATGGAACTGAGTCTCTGAGCTGGGAGAGTTGAACCCTATTTTGGCATCCCGGTGAATCCAACTCATGGGTCTGCCCAGGGAAAACTTCCCCCATTCCTACCAGCTGGGCTGAGCACATATTTTCTGCTTCCATTGTTTCTTATAACTCCTCTTTTATACTGTTTCTCATATGGCACTGGAGTTATTATTTACATGTTTTCTATTTAATTGTATGATAAGCCACTCTGAGACAGGCACCAAGTTTTTCTACTCTGCTGTGTGCTGGGGACACTGATGTCTGGTTATGTAAGATAATTGCATGGGGTGCAATTGAGGACAACCTTGAATACCTAAGGCATTGGATTTTTTCCTGGAGCAACTCATTGCTGTTCTATCCTTAACAAAGACTGCTTCGGAGTCACAGTATTAATAGTGGATTGACCATTAATGTGCATGTGGCCCACCTAGTCTAGATATTTTTTACACTTGTCCTAAGCCTTACCATCTGAAATTTTAGACAGACTGGGTTGGATTCTCATAGAACAGCTAGCTGGACACAAGTCTACATCAAGGGCCATCATAGGAAATAGCTGTAGTAAAATTCATTTTCCCCCCAGCTTTGATATATAATTGACAAATCATGTAATGTAAGTTTAAGGTATACAACATCATTATATATATATGATTAACACAATCCATCACCTCACATAGTTGTTTTTATGTGTGTGTGTGGTGAGAATATTTAAGGTCTATTCTCTTAGCAACTTTCAAGTATACAGCACAGTATTGTTAACTATAGTCACCATGTTCTATATTTGACCCCCAGATCTCATTCATTCTTATTGTAGTAAAATTCTTAATTATCTCCACTGGAGGGGTGCAATGGTAGGCTTTATCCATTCACCATGGGGCATACTCTTTGTAAGAACCTATACAAGACATCTGTCGCAGAAAAAGTTCTGTTTCTCTTGAACATCAGTCAACTTCTCTGTATCTCGGGGACAGTGTAATATATGTGTAATCATGTTTCCCTCTTTGCTTTCGCCACTTAGGTAGCTAGCCCTACATTGGTAGCCTATTTCTAACAGCCATAAAGGACCACTAGAGACAATCAGCATATGGATTAAGGCTTTGGGCTTTGGAGTCAGGCAAACCTGAGTTGAAGTCTCACCGCTGCCACTTCTTAGCTGTGACTGTAGGCTACTTATATAGCTTCCCCTGACCCCCAAGTATTTATAATATAGACACAATCACATTATTTACTTTGGGAAGTTATTTTGTTGGGAAGATTAAGGAATACAATGCTAAGCATAAGTCCTGGCACAACAATCAACATAATTATAATCACTTCACTTTATGGTAAGCAGTTCTGTGTGCTCAGATTCCTTCGACCTTTAGTATTTTCTGGTCCCTAAGACACACACACACTTTTCTGCTTCCGAATTGTATGAATTAATTAGTTATGATTCTTTTTAAAATTCTGCTATACTGACCCTACAGATGAGAGTGCCTGGAAAGCTTGCCATAGAGATCACTGAGTCTGCATCTGAGAGGTTCTCGCTCTTCACAAGGACAGCAAAGGAGAGTGCTTTGTATGCCTGACAGGACTAGGAAAGCAGAAAAGATGTGTGTCTTGCTTGAGGTATTTATTACTTAGGTAATGAATTTAACGCTGTAACTACCCTTGGTCATCACAAGTTCATTACTATTTAAAATCTTCTGATATAGCCTCTGACAATATATCTGTTTGGATTCAAAGGGCAGCATGACATTCCAAAATAATTAGCTTCTGTTTGGGCTCAAATAAATTCAAACAGAGGAGATCTATTAGAGTGATACTAATGTCTGGTACATTAACATGATTTAAGAAGTCCCAAACTGTGTAAATATATATTTATATTTCATTAAAGGTGCTGATATTTATCTTTTAAAAATTAAAATAAACCCAGCTCAGCTGTTGAGCATCGACCCAGGACCCAAGAGGTCACCGGTTTGATTCCTGGTCAGGGCACATGCCCGGGTTGCCAGCTCAATCCCCAGTAGGGGGCGTGAGGAGGCAGCCAGTCAATCATGTCTCTCCCATCAATGTTTTCTATCTTTTTATCCCTCTCCCTTCCTCTCTTTCTAAAAATCAATAAAAACACATTAAAAAATAAAAATAAAAAATATTGTTGAAGTAAGTTTACTTTTAGATTCTGAGATATCTTCATGTTCATCAAATATTTGCCTGAGCTGTATCAGGAATTGCTTTGTCAAATGTCCAATTTAACTTTTTAATAGCTTTATTGAGGTATGAATTATGCACAATGAGTTGCACATTTTAAAGTATATAAATCAATAAGTTTTAATATATCACAAAAATCCAAGATAACAAACATTTCCCTCACCTCCCAAAGTTTCTCCTGCCTTTTATAATCCATCACATCTTACTACTTCTCTTTGCCTCCATCCCCAAGTGACCACTAACCTGCTTTCTCTCTTAATAGATTGGAACCATATAGTTTGTATGGCTCCTTTTTTGGCCTGGCTTCCTTCACACAGCATAATTATGTTGAGATTTGTCCATGTTGTTCTTTGTATTGATAGTTCATTTCTTTTTATTGCTGAGTAGTAGTCCATTGTATGGATATACTACAATTATTTTAATCACGTGAACTTATTATGTAATCGATTGGGTCTCTCTGTGTGCTGGCTGAGAAAAACAGAACACCAAAATGTAGGTTTATGGCCCACCTCTAACAAAAGGACAGACTTCAGAGCCAACATTTTAAATACTAATCTCACTTCCAACTTATTTTCTCTTGTTTCCTCTCCTTTTATTATAAGTTCCCCATACACTTATCTTTCTTTTATTTTGTTATATTATATACATTTAAGTCAGTTGTCTTGGGTATTTTTTTTTCTTTTCAATTTTTATTTATTGATTTGAGAGAGAGAAAAACATCAACTTGTTCTACTTATTTATGCATTCATTGGTTGATTCTTGTATGTAACCTGACCAGGGATTAAACCCACAACTTTGACATATCAGGATGACGCTCCAACCGAGTTACCTGGCCAGGACCTTGGGTTTGTTTTTTTTTAAAACAAGGACCAAATACAAGTAAACAGTGCTCTGTTTTTATTTAATTTTATTAGCTCTTTCCTTCTGTTTTCTTTAGGGATACTGGATTTTGTTGATGTGGTCACATACAGATTCTCATCTTACCCTGCTTGGACAACTGCCACCATCTCTGGAGATTTAGTCTCTAATCTTGTCCACCTTTTATCTCTTTCTGCGTATGATGTCATCAAGTTATCATTCTACAACAGAAATCTAATCATGACATTCCTATGTCAAATATCTACAGGAACAATCTAAAGTCCTTAGCAGAGAAGGGCATATCCTTCATTAGTCACTCATTCTTTCAATAAATATTTACTAAGTGCTGATTACATGCTAGGCTCTATGCAACCTGGCTAAGTGTGGGGGTATGGTGATAGGCCAGAGAGCTATGGCCTGTATCTTCATGTAATTTATATTCTAGTGAGAGAGACAAAGAGATAAACAACCTTATAAGTAATACAATTATGGATTGGATAAACATGTAATTGTTGTTAAAGAAATAACCAGGGTGCTTTGATTAAGTCCTGGAGCAGTGGTGGATGTCAGAGAAGGCCTTTCTGAGGAGGTGAGATTTATGTTGCCTAAAACGTGAGACAGAAGTGGCCATGGGAAGAGGTCTAGGCAAAGGAAACATCAAATGCAAAGATCCAGAAATGGGAAAAACCTTGGATGGCCAGTATGGCTGGAAGTAGTAAGGTTGCTGAAGAGTTGAGCTCTGCCTACTTCTCCAGCCTTATTTTCCAAACCACAGGCGAACACGCAGCCATCCTAAATCACATACATGCATAGCTACTCACCATTCCTCAACACACCATGCCTTTCTTTCTTTCTTTCTTTTTTTTTTATGCCTGGGTTGCAGGCTTGAGCCCCAGTGGGGGGTGTGCAGGAGGCAGCCGATCAATGATTCTTTCTCATCATTGATGTTTCTATCTCTCTCCCTCTCCCTTTCTCTCTGAAATCAATATATAATTCTTTATTGTTGAAAGTATTACATATAGTATTACATATGTCTTTTCCCCCCATTGACCTCTCCCCAGCCACCCCCATCCCCTAGCACATGCTCTCACCCCCCTAGTGTCTGTGTCCATTGGTTATGCTTATATGCCACACCATGCCTTTCATTTTTCACCTCCTCCTGGACAATCCTACTCCTCCTTGTGATTGGGTTTCTAAATAATACTTTATTGAACCTTTTGGGTTCCTCTCCTATCCTCCTCCTCCAGGCTCTTTCCTTCTCTGTGCCTCTACGAAAATCTATATATACTTTTTTTTATATAGCTAACATTTATTGAGTGTTTTTATCTGCCAAGCATTGTTCTAAGCATTTAACCTATATAAACTCAACCTTATGAGGCAGGTTCATTTAATCCTCAAAAACTCTGATGAGCTAGGCATTATTACTATTCTCTACCATAAGGGTGAAGAAACTGAGGCCTAGAGAAGTAACTTGCTCACAGTTACACAGTGAGTACATAGTAGTCAGGATTTCAACCAAGAGTGTCCAGTTTGTACTTTAAGTACTAAGCCCTTGTTTGTCTTTCAAGATTGATAATAGTAATTAATAACTAACACTTATCAAGTACTCCTCACATGCCAGGCTTTCTTCTTAACTCTCAACATGAATTAACTCATTGAATCCTCCAACAACTCTTTGAGGTAGATACCCTCAGACCTCACAACCACCCACTTGTTGGTGCTAAGACCATGACTCTGTTGAGCGAGGTCTATGTCCTGTCCCAGTACAGCAATCCCAATGCCTCCCACACCCAGAAGTTGCTCAACAAAAGTCTGCTGAATGAATGAATGAATGAATGAATGAGCCAGCAGAACTAGTATCTTTCTCTTGGCTCAGGATTCAAACTTCAAGAGTATACAGTGCCCAAGAATAACTGCTTGGAGAAAATTATGATAATGAATTATAAACTTGTTGTAGTAAATACATACCGAGAACTGATGAATATAAAGTTTGGCATAATATGCATATTCTCTACATTTCAAATGTATCAGAGATTGTATTATGTATTAGAAAATGTGCTAGCCAACTTCTCTGACAGCAAAATAGGGGCAATAGCTGATTTCAAGACAGCTCCCATAATAAATCTAATCTATGTTTAAGCATGACACAGCCAACAAAAATAACGCATTGGCTTATGAAACCATCTACACCTTTTGGCTATTCTGTTCCTACATTTGACAGCAAATATTAGACACAATAAATAAAAATTTAAAGTGTCATTTAGCCCAGCCAGTGTAGCTCAGTGGTTGAACATCAACCTATGAACCAAGAGATCACAGTTCAATTCCTGGTCAGGGCACATGCCCAGGGTTGTAGTCTCAATCCCTAGTGGGAGGCATGCAGGAGGCAGCTAATTAATGATTCTCATTATTGATTTTTTTCTCTCTCTCCTTCTCCTTTCCTCTCTGAAATCAACTTTAAAAAATATTTAAAGTGTCATTTAAATCCCAGAGTAAGTTCAATCAGAAAAAGAAGAATAACTCCTTTAAGTCTAAGGGAATGGTACAAAATTAATTTATCCAAGCAAATAATAGCTACTATTGCCATGTTGGGTCTGGATACCTAATACAATTTTCTAACAGGTTGGAAAATTGATACAGCAAGCCTCATTTTCTTAGTACATTGACTAGGATTGAGAATTCCTTAGAAAGGTGTTGGGAAAAGAAAATATCAGTTTTTCAAAGGCCAACTCTAAAAGGGACTAAGCAAAAAGGCAAAAAATCAGGTATGGAAATGACATTTGCTCAACATCTACTAATTACCAAGTGATTTACCTCGATTTTAAGACTCAGTTTGAAAAAAAAAAAAGACTCAGTTTGACAAAGTAGGATGACACCTGACCCACATTTTTTCTTTACAGATAGAGAAATTACAGGTTAAAAATGTTAAGTAAAATAGACACAGTCATAGGGCGGGTGTAAAACCAAGTCAGGAATCTGATACAGTTGTGTTTCATTCCAAATCTCATACTCTTTTTGCTGTAACATACTGCCTTAGGTTCCTAAAAGGATTTATTGATGAATTTTACATAATTGACACATTTGACACACAGCCAATTTGTTTGTAGGAGCAAACCCAGCATTTATTCCTACCCTCACACCCCTCCCTTAACAGTTACAAGTCATATTTCACTGCCTCTTATAATTTTTTCCCCAAGAGGCTCCTTAGATCTTCATTCCAAAGGAATTCTGATGGCCAACTCTACACAACTGTCAGACCTGCCTCAATAAGAGTCTCTACCCTTACAGTCAAATCCCATTGAAAACAAATAGGCTCATATTTATAAAGTAAACTGAAGGGGACTTTGTAAATCTTTTTTTTTTTTAAAGAAATCTTTCCATTAGATTTTCAAAAATGTTAAGGTCTGTTAAGACTAAGTGCTGCTGGCCTGGCCAGCATGGCTCAGTGGTTGAGCAACAATCTATGAACCGCAAAGTCACGGTTGGATTCCCAGTGGGGGCATGCACATGCCATGGGGTTGCTGGCTTGATCCCCAGTGTGGGTGCAGGAGGCAGCCAATCAATCGATGATTCTCTCTCATCATTGATGTCTCCAACTCTCCCTTCCCCCTCCCCCTCTCTCTCCCTTTCTCTCTGAAATCAATAAAAATTATATATATAGCCTTAGCCGGTTTGGCTCAGTGGATAAAGCCTCGGCCTATGGACCAAAGGGTCCCAGGTTTGATTCTAGTCAAGGGCATGCACTTGGTTGGAGTCTCCTCCCAGGCCCAGGCCCTGGTAGGGCTCATGCAGGAGGCAACTAATCGATGTGTTTCTCTCACATCGATGTTTCTGTCTTTCCCTTTCTCTTCCACTCGCCTTAAAAATCAATGGAAAAATATCCTCCAGTGAGGATTAAAAAAAAAAAAAAAGATAAAAGACTAAGTGCTGCCCTAGCTGGTTTGGCTCAGTGGATAGAGTGTTGGACTGCGGACTGAAGAGTCCCAGGTTCCATTCCGGCCAAGGGCACACGCCTGGGTTGTGGGCTCAATCCCCAGTAGGGGACCTGCTGGAGGCAGCCAATCAATGATTCTCATCATTGATGTTTCTCTCTCTCGCCTTCTCCCTTTCTCTCTGAAATCAATAAAGAAATATATTTTTTTAAAAAAAGTCTAAGAGCTGCTGAAGATATAGAACTGTGGAAATTCTCCTACATTGCTGGTGGGATTGTAAGTTAGTACTCATTTTGGAAAGCAATTTGGCAAAATTTAGTAAAGTTTCAGGTACATCCCACAGTTTTATTCCTAGGTACAATTCCTAGATACATTCTTTTTTCCCTTTTTTAAATTAAATATTTGGGGTGATATTGGTTAATAGGATCACATAGGTTTCAAGTATGGGTTTCTATGTTACAAGATCTGTATATTGCCCACCACTTCCTAGGAACATTCTAGGTACATTCTAGGTAAAATGGTGTAGCTGCTATGGAATACAGTATGGTGGTTCCTCAAAAAAATAAAAAATAGAATTATTATATGATCAATCAATTCCCTTTCTGGGTATATCCAAAAGATTTGAAAGCGGGGCCTCTAAGATATATTTGTACACACGTGTTCATAGCACTATTATTCACCACAGCCAAAATATATAATCAACCCAAAAGCCCATTGCAAATGAATGGATAAACAAAATGTTGTATGTCATACAATGGGATATTATTTAATTTGTAAAAGGAAGAACTTCTGCCTCGCTGGTTTGCTCAGTGGATAGAGCATCGGCCTGTGGACAGAAGAGTCGGCATTTGTTTTCTGTCAAGGGCACATGCCCAGGTTGCGGGATTGATCCTCAGTAGGGGCATGCAGGAGGCAGCTGGTCAATAATTCTCTCTTTATCATTGATGTTTCTATCTCTCTCTCTCTCTCCTTTCCTCTAATGAAATCAATAAAAAATATTTTTTTAAATAAATAAAAGGAGGGTACTTCTGATAGATGCTACAACATATATGAACCTTGAGGACATTGTGCTAAGTAAAAGAAGCCAGTGACAAAAGGACAAATACTGTATTATTTCATTTATATTTCATTACTTTATGTATATTTCATCCCCTTGGGGGATGTCGGACTGTCGGTTTCGGCTCGATCTCCACAGGCCAGGCCGAGGGACCCCACCGGTGCACGAATCCATGCACCGGGCTTGTAGTATGCATATAAGATCTTTGGTTAACCTCTTCCCACTCTCCCCCCACTTCTTCCCTCTGAGATTCATCAGTCTGTTCATCAGCCTGTGCGTTGAACGTCTGCCCCATGATGGTCAGTGCGTATCGTAACTACCGGTCCAGCGGACTCTTAGGCTTTTATATATATATAGATACCTAGTCAAATTCATGGTAGAATGATGGTTGTCAGGGCCTAAGGGGAAGGAGAGACTGTATAATGGGTACAGAATTTCAGTTTTGCAACATGAAAGGAGTTCTAAAGAATAAACCAACTATGGTACATCCATACTATGGGATGCTCCTCAGCAACAAAAAGGAATGAAAATCTATGCAACAACTTGGACAAATATCAAGGAAATTATGCTGAGTGAAAAAAGCTAACATAAAAAGTTACATATTGTATGGTTCCATTTTTATAACATTTTCAAAATAACAAAATTATAAAGATGCCAAAGCGATTAGTGGTTGCCTTGAAGGAAAGGGATGGGAGAAGCTTGTAAACATAAAGAGGTAGTATAGCCCTGGCTCGTGTGGCTCAGTTGGTTGGAGTGACGTTCCATGCACAGAAGGGTCTCATGTTCTATTCCAGATCAGGGCACATACCCAGATTGCATTGCAGGTTCAATCCCTGGTTGGGGCGCATATGGGAGGCAGCAGATGGATATTACTCCTCTCCTTCTCCCTTCTTCTCTCTAGAGTCAATTAAAAAAAAAAAAGAGGTAGCACAAGGGATCCTTGTGTTGATGAAACAACTCCGTGTCTTGATGGTGGTGGTGATTATGTAAATCTGCTCATCTGATAAAATTGCATAGAACTACACACCCACTAAAGTGCATGTGAAACTGTTGAAATCTGAGTAGGTTTGTGATTTACACCAATGCTATTTTTCTGGTTTTGATGTTTTACTACAGTTATGTAAGATGTTACCATTGTGGGAAACTGGGTGAAGGGTACAATGAGACCTCTCTATACTATTTTTACTTCCTGTGGATCTATAACCACTTAAAAATAAATCATTATGATAATGCAAATCAAAATAACAATGAGATATCATCCTACACCAAGCATGTCAAACTCGAGGCTGGTGGGCCGAATGCCTAAGATGAGGGTGTAGCCTAAAACGAGGCATGCAGCCACGGGCCATGAGTCTGACATGCTTGCTTCACACTCTTAAGATGGCCACTGTAAAAAAAAAATCAGAAAGTAGACACTGGCCAGGTAGCTCAGTTGGTTAGAGTGTCGTTCCAATATGCCAAGATCAGGACACACACAAGACTCCAATGAATGCATAAATAAGTGGAACAACACATTGATGTTTCTCTCTCTCTCTCCCTGCCCCCTTTCTTCTCTCTCTCTAAAATCAATTTTAAAAATTTAATATTTAAAAAAAACAGAAAGTAACAAATGTTGGTGAGGATGTGGAGAACTGGAACACTTTGTGCATTGCTGTTGGCTATGTAAAACAGTATGGAGGCTCCTAAAAGACTGAAAATAGAATTAATCCCACTTCTGAGTTTATATCCAAAAGAATGGAAAACAGAATCTTAAAGAGATATTTGCACACCCATGTTCACTGCAACATTTGACAATAGCCAAGAGTGGAAACAACCCAAATATCCATAGACAGATGAATAGATATTAGCCTTTAAAAAGAGGGAAATTTTGTCAAATGTATGGATGAACTTTGAAGATACTAGGATAAGTGAAATAAGCCAGTCACAGAAAAAAAAAATACTGTATGATTCCACTTATACAAAGTATTTAAAATACTTAAAATCACAAAAACAGAAAGTAGAATGGCGATTATCAGGGGCTGCGGGGAGGGATAAATGGGGAGTTCTGGTTTAGTGGTATAGAGTTTTAGTTTTAAAAGATAAAAAAGTTCCAGGGATCAACAATGTGATTATAGTTAACACATACTGAACTGTACACTTAAAACTGGTAAGATGATTAAGTTTTATATTGTATTTTTTACTACTCTAAAAAATTTTTAAGCTGAAGCAAAACAGCAAGATGTTAAGCCTTAATAAAGTTGGGTGGTGGTTTTAAGGTGTTTGTTATATCTCCAACTTCCATTTATATGTTTGTAATATTTCATAATAAAACATTTTTAAGTAGCTACTTTTAAATGGACAGATTTCTATAATTTTGAGGCCCAGTATAATGACAATACAGAATTTTGCTCTGTTTTCATTTTGGGCATTCAAAAGTAAAGTTTCTAATTCACTGGTAATAAATTAGGAATTAGTCTCATAATTCTGTTGAGATAAATAGACAAATGAGGAAATGAGAAACCACCAACTAACTCCATATATTAAATATCAACTGATAATGTCAAGACAATTGGGAATTTTAACTAGAACCACATTTTTCTCAGATTTTTATTTAAAAACATCTAGTCAAGTAAAGCCATTCAGAATCTCAGAATCAATTCCTTTGTTCCTTTCTAAGGAACTGCCTAGGCAAAAACTACTTGCCAATTGAGATTAAGTACTGTCTTTTTGTTTTGTTCTTTAGGACCTAAGGCTGTCAAAAAGTTGTGTGTCTTTTTCCAGTTGAATAAAAGGGGAAATTATACTTCACTGAACAAACATTTGAGCACAGTGCCAAATATTGTGCAAGATTACCAAAGTCCTGATCTTTGTGTTCTAGTCTTTAATTTGTTACCAGAAATGATATTTATCACCAGAAATGATATTACTAAAAGTTTCATTTTTTAAACATGCCACAAAAAATTGCCCTTGGACAGCACATGCCTTCCTTCTGAAAACATTTCTGTTCTGTTGAGGTT
Organism: Myotis lucifugus; assembly: GCF_000147115.1. Taxonomy (NCBI): domain Eukaryota; kingdom Metazoa; phylum Chordata; class Mammalia; order Chiroptera; family Vespertilionidae; genus Myotis; species Myotis lucifugus. The sequence continues at coordinate 21,764 of NW_005871403.1, read as the reverse complement.
ACCAAATGACCCACTTTGGCAAAATATCAAAGCAGGCAGCTGTATGACTAACTTCTGGCCACGGCTGGAACTCCCAGCAAAATCGTTACCCACCGTGACTCTCCGCTCCAGGCCACGCCCTGGGTCAACAAGCATGACTCAGCAGAAGCTGCGAGCTGGTGAGACAAGCTGACTCACTGCTGGGTTTGCAAACATGAAAATTCATACTTTGTACCATAAACATTTTATCAACTACCTCC
>NW_005871403.1:0-20445 GCF_000147115.1 Myotis lucifugus | reverse complement strand
AAAGGGCAGTTTTACCCCCAGCGGGGAGCCAGCGGGGCGGATGGAGTCGCGGGAAGCCCACAGTCAGCACAAGGGGCCCGAGAACCACCTGCACCCGACGCCAGCGGAGGCGGCCGAGGCCACAGACCGGAGGGCGTGCAGCACCGCCCCCGTCTGTGCCTCAAGCCGGACGCACAGTTTGCTTGATGTGCTTTTTCAATGAAGGTGCAGCTTTAATTGCTTTAATAAACTGGCTTCTCACAACGCATCAAGGCCGCTCGCATAAATTCACTTATATGCTAAGACAAGGATGGCGCCCGGGGCCGGCGCCCTCCCACTGAGGCAGGGGCGGTCCGGGAACCCCTGGCGGCGGTGAGGGGCCGGCAACAAAGGCACCGACTGTAAACAGGCGCGAGGAAAGCTCCACAACCAAGAGCAACACTAAGAACTCGCGGGCGTGAGGGCGCGGGTTCCTCAGGCCTCGGGCGGTGGGCTTGCGCTTCACAGCGGACACAGCCCCCGCCCGGCTCCCGAGACCTCCGGGCCAGACGGGGCGGCCTTCCCGGAAAAGCCTCCGCGGAGCTCCCTGCTTCCTCCGCTTAAGACCGAAACGCGCGGTTTTCAGGTCTAGTATTCCAAGGCAGGAGCGGAGGACCCCTCCCCCATCTCCGACCGGAAACGCCCTGCTGTCCCGGAGGCGCGCCTCTGCGGCGCACGCGCACTCAGTCACTTAGCAACATCGGCTCTCCCTGCCCGGAGCCCAGCAACAGCGGAGCGCCGAGCCCGCAACCAATCACCGCCAGCCTCGTCTTCACCCGCCTCACCAATCAGCGCCGGCGCCTCAAGGAAGTTTCCAGAGCTTTCGAGGACGGTTCCCTCAACTCGAATTCATCCGCCTGATAACTTTCCTACTTTTTCCTAAAGGAGGAGAAGAACAGCCTGGAATAGAGAGTAGCAGAATTTTTAGGGCCCCTTTTCCAGATTCTGAGGAGTTTGGGGCCTAGTGGAAGGATCCAACTGCGTCGCGGGAGGTGCGGCCGAGAGAACTATTTTCAGTGGCGCACGGACACGGCGGCTACGTAGGAGTGATTAGTCCACAACAGACGTTGCATAAATTTCAGCTCCGCCTAGCCGGAACTTATAGACGCGCCAGACGTTGTAGGGGCTGTGTCCTTGTTGAGGAGACTCGACGGGTTTGGACTTGCGGCGTTTTCGCACTCGCTAACAGGTACTGGCCCGCAGCCTTCGAGACCTGGCGGGGGCCGGGGTTGGAGGGAGGGCGGTGCCGAGGGAACTGAAGTGAGAGGAAACTGGCCGGGTCTTGGGCTGGGTGCGCCTTGGTGGGGGGAGGGGAGGAGCTGACGCGGCGTCGCGTCGCCGGGCCTTTCCGGAAGGTGGGCCTTGTTTACGTGAAGGGAGCGGGGGCGGTTGGCACGCGCGGAGAGGGGCCAACAGACGCTTAACCGATGGCGGTTCCATCGTGTCTGTTTCAGAGGGGGAAGGCGGAAAAAAGGTAGTGTGACTTCTAGAAACCTTTTCCTTTCGAATCGCAACACAGATGTCGCTTACCAGCTCCGTTTAAAAGGGAATTTTTTTTTCCGTGTCCTGTGGGTTTTTTAAAATTTTATTTTAGGTGCTATGCTTAAGTTTTGGGGAAATTCTGGGGTTAAGGAAGAAAGCTCTGGATGGTAAATTTACAAAGCAATTTCGATACTACAGTATAAGTTGAAGCCTTGACTAAATTAAAATTTCGTATTTAGCCCTGGCCGGGTGATTCGGTTGATTGGGAACCCCGTACACCAAAAAAAGGTGGTGGGCGCGAACCCAGGGGTTCGAATGGATGTTTCTCTACTTTCCTCTCTCCCCCCTTTACTTTCTAAAATTCAACAAAAAAATATATCCTTGGGTAATGACTTTTTTTTTTTGGTCTTTTAAAAGGAGATAATGCCCTAGCCGGCGGTTAGAACGTCCGCCTGCGGACTGAAGGGTCTCGGGTTCCAATCTGGCCAAGGGCACAAGAGCAAGAACCTCTGTTGCAGAGTGGATCCCTGCCGGATTGGGGCCCGGGTCGGGAGGCAACAGATGGATGTGTCTGTCTCATAGATGTTCTCTGTCTCTTCCCCCGCCCTTCCACACTCAGAAAAAAAAAAAAGATTTTTCATTGTGCCACAAAATCTTTTTTGTTGTTAATGCTCACCCGAGGGTATTTTTCCTAGTGCTTTTCAGAGAGAGTGGAAGGAGAGGGGAGATCAGTGTATCCTCTTCACCAGGAATCCTCCCTTCGGTGCAGAGGCCAACAGTAACCACTAAGCTGAACCGGCCAGGGCAGGGTTAAACTTTTTTTAAAGGAATGTTAGGTTGATTAATTTGTCTAGTTTCATAAAAATTGGAGGTTTGTGAGAGATGTATATGATTTAAGGCATTTGGAAGAAGAGTTAAGTTTTGAAGAATTGATTAGATATAAAAGTAATAAATGTAAAGATCCTGAAATGATATATTAACTTCTGCTTTTTGAACTCTGTAGGTCAAAATGCAAATCTTCGTGAAGACCCTGACCGGCAAGACCATCACCCTGGAGGTGGAGCCCAGTGACACCATTGAGAATGTTAAAGCCAAGATCCAGGATAAGGAAGGCATCCCCCCTGACCAGCAGAGGCTCATCTTTGCTGGCAAGCAGCTGGAAGATGGCCGCACTCTTTCTGATTACAACATCCAGAAAGAGTCCACCCTGCACCTGGTCCTGCGTCTGAGGGGTGGTATGCAGATCTTCGTGAAGACCCTGACCGGCAAGACCATCACCCTGGAGTTGGAGCCCAGTGATACCATTGAGAATGTGAAGGCCAAGATCCAGGATAAGGAAGGCATCCCCCCTGACCAGCAGAGGCTCATCTTTGCAGGCAAGCAGCTGGAAGACGGCCGCACTCTTTCTGATTACAACATCCAGAAAGAGTCCACCCTGCACCTGGTCCTCCGTCTGAGGGGTGGCTGTTAATTCTTCAGTTTTGCATTCATAGTGCCAATGATGGCACTACTCTGCATTCTAGCCATTTGCCCCAATTTAAGTTTAGAAATTACCAGTTCAGTAATAACTGAATCTGTTCAAAATGTTAATAAAAGTTTTGTTGCATGGTAGCATATTTGGTGTCTGTCGTCATGAAATTATGTAGTGATGTGGGGATTCCTAACTGGTTAAAATAGTGTTTAAGGAAGGTATTTAATTTTGAGATTGTCAGTGACCAAAATTAAGTCGGGACTTTGGTAAACATAGGGTGTGCCAAGGTATAGGAACTTGGTCTCAGTCTTATAATTACCAGTTGACTGTTTTTCTTGCTCAATAGTGCATTGCACTCAAGTGCTTCAGGTAGTGAAACGGAAACCTAATCCTGTCTGTTATATGTGAATTCAGGAGCCAAGAATCAATTTGGAGCCCTTAAATTTGAAAGAAGGCTGGCTGATGAGAAACATTGCATGAAAGAACTTGAGTTAAAAAGGTTCTGATCTAAGGCCACTTGCAGACACTGGTGTTTTAGGCAGCAAATGAAGGTGGGTCCTAACAACAATCAATCTTAATGACTAATAGCTCTACATCATTATAAGGAGAAAGGTAAGATTGCAACAGCAAATGAAATTTTCTAGTTTGGGACTTGATAAAAGTCTTCATTCTTACCTAAAGCTAACGCAAGCAGTTCTTATGCTGCCATACTGATAACACTAGGCAGTATATTTCTAATACCAAGAAGAGAATTTTTAAAAATATATTTTACTGATTTTTTTTACAGAGGGATAGAGAGAAACATCTATGAGAGAGACAGACATCCATCAGGTGCCTCCTGCACACTCCCTACTGGGGATGTGCCTGCAATCAAGGTACATACATGCCCTTGACTGGAATCAACCTGGGACCCTTCAGTCTGCCGGACGACGCTCTATCCACAGCCAAACTGGTTAGGGCCAGGAAGAGAATTTTGAGGGAATAAGAATCTGGATTCTTACAGTGCTTTTTTAAGTTCTCAACCTCTTTCCCCTTTACAAACAATTCCCTGTAGTGTAACCAGTGATATGGTGATTTCTCAACTTTGAACAAAATTGAATGGCGTGTGTTGGGGTGATGGGGAGGTGTCCAGAGGTGCATTGTTGAAATACAGAAAGCCAAGCATCAGGCCTAGAAATACACCCTTGGTAGTCCAGGTATACCTCACTCAGAATGACTTGGGGCTTAATTTTAGGAATTCTACCTTAGCAACAGTCAAACATTTTGAGCATAAAAATTTAGAGTACTTAACTCTGGGTTTTTTTAAGTTAGACACTGGAAATAGCACTTATATATCAAACCCTTGGGGGTGGTAATGAAAAAATCAAGCCTTTATAAAAAGCCTGCCTGCCTGGCTGATGTGGCTCACTGGTTGAGCATCAACTCATGAATCAATAGGAACCCAGTTTAGTTCCCTGCCAGGGCAAATACTCAGGTTGCAAGAGGCAGCTGATCAATGTCTCTCCCATTGATGTTTTTATCCCTCTTAAAAATACATTTTTGTTGATTTCAGAGAGGAAGGGGGAGAGAAACTTGAATGATGAGAGAATCATTGATTAGCTGCCTCCTGCATGCCCCCTACTGGGGATTGAGCGGCAAACACCCCCCGCCCCCCCACCCCACATGTGCCTTTGACCGGAATCAAACCTGGGACCCTTTGGTCTGCAGGTCCGGTGCTCTATCCATTGAGCTAAACAGCTAGGGCAGAACTTTTTTTTTTAAAGCCTTCCTTAGATTTGAGGAAGGTGACCTCTAGTCCCATTGATCATTAGACAGTTGGTTAACCTGCTGAATGCTTAGTTCCTGTCAGGGGGGAACCAAGGATTGGAATCCAAGTGTCCTATGAACTCAGACATACCTCATAAAGTCCATGAAATTACATTGGGTTTCTTTCCCTTCAGAATGTCCAAACTAGTGCTTTTATTAAGCAGGTTTTTGCTGAATATGCAATAAAATAATTGGAAAAACAGACCTTTGGATAGTAAAGCTGGATTTTTTTTTATATTGATTTTTTTACAGAGAGGAAGGGAGAGGCATAGAGAGTTAGAAACATCCATGAGAGAAACATCGATCAGCTGCCTCCTGTACACCCTCTACTGGGGATGCAACCAAGGTACATGCCCTTGACCAGAATCGAACCTGGGACTTTTCAGTCCACAGGCCGACGCTCTAGTCTAGACACAGCCAAACTGGTCAGGGCTAAAGCTGGATTTTTAATGATTGTTCTTCCCCTGGCTGGTGTGGCTGACCCATTGTTCCTTACACTGAAAGGCCACAGGTTCGCTTAGTTCCCAGTCAGGATATGTACAGAAGGCAATGGATTGATGTTTCCCTATCACATCAGTGTTTCTTCTTCTAAAGGTTCATGTTTAAAAAAATTGTCTTTCACATTTTTTGTTAACACTAATAAAAGCCTTGATTAATAAACTTGAAAAATAGGCCCTGGCTGGGCAGCTCAGTTGGTTATAGCATATACCAAGGTTTCCGGTTTGATTCCTGGTCACATACAAGAATCAATGAATACATGAGTGGAACAACAGATCGATGTTTCCAAAATAAAAATAAGTGGTTGGGCCGAAACCGGTTTGGCTCAGTGGATAGAGCGTCAGCCTGTGGACTGAAGGGTCCCGGGTTCGATTCCGGTCAGGGGCATATACCTGGGTTGCGGGCACATCCCCAGTAGGGGATGTGCAGGAGGCGGCTGATCGATGTTTCTCTCTCATCGATGTTTCTGACTCTCTGTCTCTCTCCCTTCCTCTCTGTAAAAAAATCAATAAAATATATTTAAAAAAAAAAAAAAAATAAGTGGTTGAGCATTGACTCATGAACCAGGAGGTCACAGTTCAGGGCATGTGCCTGGGTTTCGGGCTCGATCCCTGGTGTGAGGTGAATGGGGGGGGGGGGGGGTCAGGGGGGAGGCAGCCGATCAATGATTCTCATTGATGTTTCTATCCTTCTCTGAAATCAAATACATATACATTACACACACACACACACACACACTCTGAAGGGTCTCAACTTCGGTTTCTGGTCAAGGACACATACCTGGATGGCAAGTTTAATCCCGGCCCTGAAACAGGTGTGCTGGAGGCAACAAACGGATGTGTCTCCCTTCCCCCTCCCTCCCTCTCCCACTCTAAAAAACAATGGAAAAAAGGATCCCCACATGAGGATTAACAAAAAATCTATATTAATAAAAGGGTAATATGCTAATTAGACCAGGTCAAACTGCCATTTTCTGGACGTCCTATTCCCTTCTGGACAAAGCCATGATGGCGGGGGTTGAGAGGCAGTTAGGGGTGAGATCAGACTGGCAGTGGAGGGCAGTTGGGGGCCTAAACCGGCAGTCGGACATCCTCTAAGGGGGTCCTGGATTGAGGAGGGTGCAGGCCAGGCTGAGGACACACCCCCCCCACACAGGGCCTCTAGTATATAAATAAAAATATAGAGAATAAATGCATTTCACTGAACAGCATTTGGTTTGGGCAAATAGGACTTGCACAATTGTCATTTCTACCAAATCTTCACTACGACTTGACGTGCTAATGCAGTGGTTCTCAACCTTGGCTGCACATCCTCTGGAAATTCTGTTTCTTTGTTATTAATGTTGTGGCCTCACCCCATAACAAAGAAACAGAATTTCCGGAGGATGAGGCCCAGAAATCAGGATTTTAAAAAGATTCCCAGATGATTCTAATGTGCAGCCAAGGTTGAGAACCACTGTGCTAATGGGTCTTGTGAAAAAGGGTTTCAGCTGTTCCTGTCTCTTAAGCCTCAGGATCTCTTCCATAGGAATCCCCAAAGGTATTCATGGGTCTCAGCCAATTCACCCTACACACAATTGAAATTTGAGCAAGGAAAAGGCTCTCCCTGTGTCTCAACCATCCCCAATTATAATCTTCATTGTCTACCTTCTACTTAGGAATTCATTAATATGTTCTATTTTTTATGAACTTTCCTGAAAGGTGCCTGTGTGCTAAGTTGTGTTAAAAGAATGCTTGCTTGGCATGCTGAAAGCAAGACCCGGTAGCCTGATGCCACTCCAAGATAAAGTTTTTGCTAGTTCTCAGTGAAATGAAAAAATAAATGAGAACAGTACAGTGAATTATACATAAATTATGAAGTCCATTCAATTTAAAAGATTATACACCCTCTGTATAAAAGTGTTGCAGTATAATAAAATGATTCGGAGTGTGGCTCTGGAGACACGACTACTTGAGTTTAAATCTGGCTCCACTTACTGGCTTGTAACCATGAGCACACAAAAGAGTGGGCCCCTGTTTAACATTGGTTCCTTCAGGAAGATAAAGAGGGTTTAGGGAGTTGTATTTAAACTATATTCTAGATATTATGTGCAACCCATAGGCTTCCAGGAGGCCTGAAGTCATTTGCAACATACCCTCAGTATTGTTCACAACATGCATCCCTGTCCAAGAGGCAGCAAAGTACTTCTTTATCCTGAAGTCAGATTATGCTCCCAAATTGGGTCGAGTTCCTGATTTATTATGCACAAGTCTCTGATTCATTCTCTATGCATCTCCCAGGGCCTCCAGAAACTACATCTCATGAGACTTCCTGAACCTCAAGAGCCTTCATTTTAATTACACTCTGCTCATTCCTTAAATAATCTGAAGGGGCAAGTCATGGTTCCCTTTTAATTAGGCTCAGTGGACTCCAAGCTAAGACAGATGCTGATTTCTGGGAAAGTATACTGCACTCTGCAACAATAGTAACAGGGAAGTAAGTTTTGGGATTTTACTTTTTTCATACTTTCTTGATCCCATTACTAACTTTAGTCTCCCCCTCCCCCCTTTTTGAAAAGTAATTATTATTATTTTGTTGTTGTCAGAAATTGAGTGGTAAAGTTTGCTTCCCATCTAGTAGGTATCAGCCAACCCCTATAATTTGTTCTAGCACCTACTCGTCTGACCACACAACACCTACCACAACTCCTCTTAAGGAATACCTTTACTTTCAGAAATTTATAATATCAATGTTTCCCAAACTTTGTCCTCCAAACATAACCACTGTAAAAAGGATGTTGTGGTCACAAGGGCTCAGGAAGCTATTACCTCCCTCCTGGAGACTTATGATATGCACGACTATATTAAAGGCTCCAAGAAGTTTTGCCTTAAAAGATTTTGTTTAATGTTGTTTAACCCACTGTTTTTCTTTCTTCTTCTTTTATTTTTAAACATATTTTTATTGATTTCAGAAAGAAAGGGAGAGGGAGAGAGAGATAAAAACATCAATGATAAGAGAGAATCATTGATTAGCTGCTTCCCGCACATTCCACACTGGGGATGGAGCCCACAACCAGGGCATGTGCCCTGACTAGGAATCAAACAGTGACCTTCTGGTTCATAGGTCAACCACTGAGCCATGCTGGCCAGGCTAACCCAGTGTTTTTCAATTTCAATTTTTTTTAACCTTTTCTGTGAATGTCCCTCACATTTTAAGAAACACTGTTCCAGCCATGACCTCTCCCATCTCCCTGTCTAGCACTGTGGATTGCACATAATTCCAGGCCTCTTTCAGTGCAACCTGTCTCACAACTGTAAACCTACTTTTTTTTTTTTGCCCCACCCTGTACTTCATAGTATAGATATCTCACACTTTACCTATCTTGCTGATGGATAGGTAGAATGTTTTAATTTTTTCACTGTTAAAATAATGCTGTAACATCCTTGTAAATTCTCTTATTGCTGTATCAAAGAATATGGAATTTTACAATTTGATTACCACAAAATTGCCTTTCAAAAAGATTGTACCACACACAGTGGAATATTATTCAGCTTTAAAAAGAAAGGAAATTCTGACACATGCTACAACATGGATGAACCTGGGAGATATGATGCTAAGTGGAATAAGCAACTCACAAAGGGACAAATACCATATGATTTCACTTATATTAAGTATAGAGAATAATCAAATTTGTAGAGACAGAAAGTGGAATGGAGTTGCCAGAGTCTAGGGGAGGGGGAATAGGAAGTTGGTGTTTAATACATATGGAGTTTTAGTTTGGGATGATGGAAAAGTTCTGGAGATTATAGTAGTGATGATTACATAATGTGAATGTCCTAATGACACTGAACTGTACACTTAAAAATGTTTAAAATGGCTCTTGCCAGTGTTTCTCAGTGTTTAGAGCATCAGCCCATGCACCAAAGGGTTTTGGGTTCGATTCAGGTCAAGGGCAGGTACCTGGGTTGCTGGTTCGATTCCTGGCCCCAAGTTGGAGCACATGCAAGAGGCAACAAATTGATGTCTCTCACATTGATGTTTCTCTCTCTCTCTCTCTCTCTCTCTCTCTCTCTCTCTCTCTCTCTCTCTTTCTCTCTCTCTCTGATCTTCCCTTCCTCCCTTCCTCTCTTTAAAAATCAATGAAAAAAAATATCCTTGGGTGAGGATTAACAAAAACAAAAGTTAAAGTGGTAAATTTTATATTATGTATCTTATACTACAATAATTTTTTTAAAACTATGCCAACATAAATTTCCATAAGTATGGCCTAAGAGTACCTAGCCTTTCATACCCTCATTAACATACATTATGAATCGTTTTAATTTTGGATAATTTGAAGAGCAAAATTTTTTTTTAAGATTAATTTTAGGGACAGAGAGAAGGAGAGAAGGGAGAAGGGAAGGAGGGAGGGAGGGAGGGAGGGAAAGAGAGAGATTGATTTGTTGTTCCACTTATTTATTTATTCACTAGAGGCCCAGTGCACAAAATTCATGCACGAGGGTGGGGGTCCTCAGTCTGGCCTGCACCCTCTCTAATCCCGGGACCACGGGGCATGTGGCTTGTCCCTCTCCCAGGCTGGACCACAGGCGCAGGTGCAGCCGCTGGTGCCCAGAACCGCAGGGCATGCGGCTTGTCCCTCTCCTGGGCCGCAGCCTGGCTGGTCCTCATTCCTCTCTCCCCAGTGTTGAGTGTCTGAGCAGTTCCGGTGCATGGGCATGAGGATGTGATGACCATTTGCATATTAGCTCTTTATTATATAGGATTGGTTGATTCTTGTATGTGTCCTGACCGAGGATGGAACCCACAACCTTGGCATATTGGAATGATGCTCTAACCAATTGAGTACCTGGCCAGGGGACACCTTATTGTTTTAATTTGCATGTTTCTGATTAGCCTTATGAGATTAAGCACTATTTGTATTTTTTTACATTAATTTGTACTGAGAATTACCTTTTCACACCTTTGCCCTTTTTATTATTAATTTGTAGGACCTCTTTATATTTTTTAAAAAGTAATAACTTATCTGTTATAATTGTGATAAATAGTGTCTTTGAGACTATTATCTCACTGTTTGTTTATGGTATCTTTTGTCAAAACAGAAGTTTTGAAACTGAAAGAGAATCTGGCAATCTTTTTCTGTATTACTTCTGGGCCCCAAAAATAAGTAAAAGTGTAAGGCTGTTGATAACTACAACACATTTTTTTTAAGAAACAGAATCATCAATGTTTCTACACCCCTCTGGGTGAAGAGTGTTCCAGGAAGAGAAACATGCCCCCCACATGACTCCCAGATCATAATAGCATTCTTCCCCACAGGGATCAACAAACCAATGACAGACACTCTTTTTTTTTTTTTTTTTCTCCTTAGAGAGGAAGGGAGAGGGAGAGAGAGAAACATCAATGATGAGAATCATTGATCGGCTGCCTCCTGCCAATTGAGCCTACAACCCGGGTATGTGCCCTTGACCAGAATTGAACTCAGAACCTTCAGTCTACAGGCCGATGCTCTATCCACTGAGCCAACCCAGCTAGGGCGGTAGAGACTCTTTAAAGCCGTTAATTATCTAGTGATTAATGCATGGATTTTCTTTTTTATATATATATATATTTTTTATTGATTTTTTACAGAGAGGAAAGGAGAGGGAAAGAGAGCTAGAAACATCGATGAGAGAGAAACATCGACCGGCTGCCTCCTGCACACCCTCCACTGGGGATGTGCCCGCAACCAAGGTACATGCCCTTGACCGGAATCGAACCTGGGACCCTTGAGTTCGCAGGCCGACACTCTATCCACTGAGCAAAACCGGTCAGGGCTAATGCATGGATTTTCAACTGGTGTGCTGCAAGAGGCACATTAGTGTGCTGCAAGAATTTTTAAAACATACAATACCTGACTATTTAGTCCAGGGCACTGACCTCTTTTCTCTTAGATTGTCAAATAAAAAAAATGACAATAGCCAACACATAGCCATTCGGTATGAACAATTCAAAATTATACCTATTATTTTGTCAGATCAGCAAAAAATATAATATAGTTTTTGGTGTGCCACAGAATTTTAATAATTAGTTTATGTGTGCCATGAGATGGAAAACGTTGAAAATCGCTGGATTATTGAAATGCCTATCTTAACTCCAGTGTCAATAGTGGCCTTGACAAATGCCTTTTATATCACATAACTATACTTTGCCAAGCATACTGAACACTATTATCATTGTTTTCTGTCACTCAGATGATAACCCGATGCTTCTTTTTGTATTTTTAAATATGTTTGCCTTGTTTAGAATTACTAGTAGCTTATTTTATTTATTTACTTACTTAATTACTTATTTACTTCAGAGAGAGTGGAAGGGAGGGGACAGACAGAGAGAAATATCGATGTGAGAGAGACACATCGATTGGTTGCCTCCTGCAGGAGCCCTGACTAGGGCCTGAGCCGAGGAGGAGCCTGCAACTGAGGCATGTGCCCTTGACCGGAATTGAACCTGGGACCCTTTGGTCCGCAGGCTGACCTCTATTCACTGAGCCAAACTGACTAGGGCTACTTTTATTTTTTTTACATGGAAATAGCTTAATTCATATGTTTTATCTTGCTAAATGAACAATACAACACAACTTCATAATTTTTTAAAAATTCAGATAAGCTAGAATGGAAAAAAGAAGAAAATAAAATAACCTGAATAAATTACCTGAATTTCTACCAACTAGAGGTGACTATTGGTAACATACATTTTTTTAACGTACATTTTTTAAAAAGGGGCTCACATAATGTTTTATATCCTGCTTTTTCTACTTACTATGCATAGATATTATTTTGTTAATAATTATAAATCTTCATTTAAAGAGCTGAACAACATTCTATTGTATGTATCATAATTTATTTAATCCATATGGATGGCACATTTGTAGGCAACTTCTTGGTCAACACCTTATGAATTCATTTTTTCACATTTTTGTCAAAAGATAAATAGCAAACTGGAAAAAATATTTACAACATATATAAGGGCTAATTTCTTTAATGTATAAGGAGTTTCTACAATATATATAAGAAACAGATTAGTAATCCAATAGAAAAATAGGCAAAGAATAAGAACAGACAATTCACAGAAAACTAAGTGGTTCTTAAACATATGAAAAGATGTGCAGCTTTACTTGCAGTAAGAAAAATGACTAGTAAATATATGAAATAGCATTTAAAAATATCTTCCAGCCCTGTCCGGTTTGGCTCGGTGGATGGAGTGTCAGCCTGCGGACTGAAGGGTCCCAGGTTCGATTCCGGACAGGGGCATGTGCCTTGGTTGCGGGCACGTCCCCAGTGGGGGGTGTGCAGGAGGCAGCTGGTCGACGTTTCTCTCTCATTGATGTTTCTGGCTCTCTGTCTCTCTCCCTTCCTCTCTGTAAAAAAATCAATAAAATATATAAAAAAAATCTTCCAGATTAAAAAAGATAAAACAGGATTGCTAGTACACTATTTCCAAGAGAGTAGAGAAATACATCCATATGCATTGTTGTTCAGCATAAACTGGTAAAACCTCTTTGGAGTATAGTTGGTAAGTACCTATGAGAATGAAATGTACATACCCTTTGACCCAGCAATTCCACTGCTAAAATTTTTTCAGATGTTCTCACAGATGTAAACAAAGAAGCATGGACACAGATGTACACTGCTGTATTCTTAACGGTAGCAATGCACTGAAAACAACATAAATATGAATAGCAGTATGTGTTAACACCTGCGTGGAAAGGGGATTATTTATATGTTAATGATTTTGCATACATGTATGTGGTGAAGCATGGGACTTGGTTGTGAAGTCTGTAAGGAGGATTCTCCAAAAGGTCAGGGGCCTCTGGGGGAACTTGCCAAGGCAGCAGCCCCTACCTTGACTTTTCCAAACAAGTGCGATCCCCTGGGTGTTTTGCTGGAATCTCTATGTTTAGTCTTTAAGACCCGACCTTGTAGAAGCATATACTTTCTCAAGGATACTTGCCCTGCTGATTGTATCTAGAGGTTAATTTTAGTTCAAGTTGTTGTTACAGTAAAAGCCAAAGGAGGCAGGCGATTGAGGCTGTTTTTGGTGCCTATTGCCAACCACCCTCTTAGCCTCTGTTTCACAGAAACATGTGTCAGAGTAATCTATTCATCCATCGCTCAGGGTCTGCTGGTCAGCACATGTAGGATAATTCTAGAAGAATACATAGAAATTGCTAATGCTGTTCGTCAAATATGTTTTAATACAAAAGAAAGGAAAAAGAACTTGCTAACAGTGGTTGGTTCCAGAAAGAAAATATCTTTTGAACAGTTTGAATTTTCATCATGGGCCAATATTATCTACTAAAATAAATAAATAATTAATAAAAAGTCACATTTATCTGATAAGTCAGGTTTAGCATCCTTTCTTTTCTCCTGTGAACTGTCCCTTCAGTTTTTAAAATTTTTGTTCAGGTGTCTTACTTATTGGTTTGCTAAGAACATTTACTCTACTGCAGACCCTGCAATTCTGTTTAGTGGTTAAATTTTAGAGTTTCAGGAATTTCCCTATAATTATGAGGCATTAAGACAGTTTGCCAGGACCCCAATGACACCAGCCCATCTTTTTATGCGGCTTTCCCTCCACACCGGTGAATATTTGTGGAATTAGCTGTCGTGTATGAGCTCCACGAGTGGCCCAGGAGCTGCACCTTCCTTCCTGCTCCTACACTGGAGCGAGGGGCTAGGCTCCAGGCCAACAGCTGACATCAAAGGAACCCAACGGAAGGGGAAGCTCAGCAGAGCCAGCGTCCATCCGCCTTGGTCCCATTCACCTGGAGATGGATAGGAGCTTGCTGATGGGCTAACTTCTGGGATCAGTGGCTCTGCAGGCAAAGACAGAGCACAGGGGCCGCCCTCCACTTCCTCAGTGTGCGGCCCACACCTCCCAAACACTGGCCTTGGCGAATGCAGGTAACGCTCCCAATGTTCGGAACTGCTCTGTTCACCCTGAGTCAGTGTCAAATAGTGACCACTGCATCCAGCAAAGGGGATGCGCTAGCATTTGGGGGAGAAAAAGGCCTTTGGGACTTATCAGAGGAAGACCTTACTTCTAAGGCTAAATGCGCTCTTGCAACCTTTCAACAAACGAAGCTTTCACCCCTCACTTGGTCGAGTTAGCTGGAAGCTTCCAGCACCTTCTGCTTGCCTCAGCTTCCTGTGAAGCAGCACCCCAGACCCTCCCACCCCTGTGAAAGCTATTTTTCTGAGCATCAGGCCTGCGTGTAATCGTATTTATTTATTTATTTTTACTGTTTGTCGGAAGGAGACTGGCAGCATTACTACTTAGTTATACTGCTAATTAAGCTCCAACCATTTGTATAGCACATAAGAAATAACACTGCTCACATATACCAGAAAGCAGGTCAATGAAATGTGCACTGTAATTGACTTTAGAGGCTAAAATGGCCTTCTCTCTTTTGCAGCCAGAAGCTCTGATGGCCTTTTAGGTAATCCTCCTCCCCCCTCCTCCCCTGAGCTTTTCCTGGAAGCAGGTTGGCAAAGTTTGCTGGAACAATATGGCTCCTTGCCCCCACAGTGACCAAGACCTAGAGAAAGGAGAAGGTCCTGAGTCCCCTGAAAGCATGACTAGGGGAGCGTAGACAAACGGAGGCCTCCAGAGACAAGAAGGAAGAGGTTAAGGGGGCAAAAGTGGGGGCGGGAGGAGCCTGCACAGCAGTGTCTCGTCCTCTGCTCCTCCGGCCTCAGCCTCCCCTGAGCTGCTGGTGCCTCTGCTGTCTCAGACGCCTCTGTGCAGAGCCCCCAGAACGCAGGTGGAGGCTCCTCTGGCTTCCAGTAATGTCTGATGACTCACTCTGCGTAGCTGCTCCCCTGCAGACTGACTGCAGCCACTTAAAATAGTTCACTAGTTTCCCTCCAGCTCTGGCCTCTGCACTCGTGTTCCAGGCCAGAGCCTTACATCCTGGCTCCAAGCTCCGTGCCCTGGGCTCAGGTGAGCAGCGCCTGGAGTGGGTAGTCTAACATGGAAATTTATACTGACTCAAGGGACCTGAGCCTAAAGACATCCCACAAAGTAAATGCAACATCTGCGCAGGCTCTTGGGTGACCCCAAACCACAGAATGTAAGGGAGAAAAGGGTGGAAACCCAAACTTTCTGTGGGGCATGGTTTGGGAACACCCAGAAATAGGCGAATATCACCCCTTCCATTCCGAAAAGGTGAAGCCAAAAAGCTTTGTGTGAATTCAGGCCCAAAGCATCTCCTAAGTGTTAGGTCGCCAAAGGAGGAACGAACGGGTGTGTGCACGAGGCCAGAGTGGTGAGGGATTACAAATTTATTCCATCTTCCGATTGTCCGCACACCAGGTGGCTGAGCCTGGATGGCTCCAGTCCCCAGGGACGGAGTTGGCGGTTTCTAAAGGACGTTGGATGCTTTATCTTGGCGGAGAAGTCTCTGCGCAGGTCCGTAGAGGAGATAATGGAATGTGGTCTCAGCAAAAGGGAATGTCCGTAGTGAAATGGCCTAAAGGTCCGTTCCCGGGGGAGGGGGCATCGATTCAGTTATTTGATCAGACCTAACACTAAGGAAATAAGTATGTTCTAAGCCTTACTCTAGAGCCTTAAATATTTGTGAAATAAAAGTGGTCTTTCTTACCCTGTGCCAATCTCTAAGGCTACCCAGACAAATATTCTCAATCTTCCGGTAGAAACAGGGAAGTAAACAGATACTTGTAATGTGGGTGATAAATACAATGACAGGTCAGGGTCAAACAAGATGCTGAGTTAGCACATCTGCTGGGTGGGCGGGGCGTGCTGTTTTGAACTGGAAGATAAGATGGAGGAGTGGGCCTCTAGTCTTGCTTCCCCACCCATTGCCTACCTCCACCTCTGCAATGACTCAGGGCTCTGCTCCAGGCACACTTGGCGTCAAATCAGGGCATCCAGGCTGCCTGTGCTTGGGAGATGCTAAGAAAAACAGGTGGCTCCTGGCTGGCTCCCGGCAGTTGCCTACTCATTCCCCCTCAAAACACCCAGCCTAGGGAATGACATTTTAGGGGTGAGTCCTCCTCGTGCTACTTCTCTCTGGAGAGCGAAGTGTGAAAACATGACAGTGAGGAGTTCTTTTGTGAGGTGAGGAGCAGCTGGCTGTGTTTTCCTCTCCTGGTCACCTGGCAAAACCCAGGCCTGATGACTCCAATATCTGCCTTCTCCCTGCTTGCACCCAACTGCTGCTGGTGGTGGGGGGGGGGGGGGGGCGGGGCGGGGAGGGAATCACACAGCTCAGGAGCCTGGTTTCACTTTAAATTCATGATTGCACAACTCAAAGGGATTCTGAACTCGGCCAGGCAATTTCACTCCATTAGTCGGAGGCGCGATATGCTTTATTTTCTTTCTTCAACCTCCCCACCTGCCCCTTTACTCTCAGCTAGTGACCTTAACTTCACATTTTTTAAAAAAATATATGTTTTTATTGATTTTTAAAGAATAAGACAGGAAGGGAGAGGGAGAGAGAAACATTGATCAGCTGCCTCCCGCACGCCCCCTACTGGGGATTGAGCCCACAACCTGGGCATGTGCCCCCACCAGGAATCAAACGGGCGATTTCTTGGTAAATGAGATGATGCTCAACCAACTGAGCCATGCCAGCCCGGGCGATCTCACTTTTTTGAGAAAACAGAGGTAATCAGGTTTTCTCACACTTGGTCTGAAACTTGTCCAAATAGCATCTTTGATTCCATGTATCTGTGATCTGTAAACAAACACCCCCCTCCACAGACCTTTCCGTTAGTGCCCCCTTCCCGGCTTCCCTACATGATGAAACACCTCCAAAGGGTGGTCTGCACATTGTCTCAACTTCAACTTCTTCACTTTTATTTTCTGGAACCAGATTGTCTTTTAAAAAAGAAATTAAAAAAGAAGAAGAAATAAAACCCGGCTGATGTGGCTCAATAGCTGAGTGTCAACTTATGAACCAGGAGGTCACAGTTCAATTCCTGTTCAGGGCACATGCCTGGGTTTTGGTCTCGATCCCTCATGGGGGACATGCAAGAGGCAACTGATCAATAATTCTCATCATTGATGCTTCTATCTCTCTCTCCCTCTCCCTTCCTCTGTGAAATCAATACAAGTATTTCTTTTTAAAGAAATAAAACACCAGTTATGGTTGGGCTCACAGTTTAAAAATGGCTTCCTCCTCAATCCCCTCTAAAAGATGGTAAATGAGTAAGAGAGGTGTAAACCTTCCAGGACAAAGAGAGTAGGAGAGAAGACCAGGCAGAGAGGTGTGGCCAGAAGTGTGTGCGCCATAGGCAGAGGATGACACTGATAACGCAGGAATGAAGCTGAGACCTCAGTGCCCTGGGGACCCACAGACAGATGAGACCCTGCTAACCAGGGGGAATGAAGTGGACATCTGAGTACTAGACTTTGGGAACCATGACATCACCCTAGGGGGATGCTTAAGCAAGCCCCATCCATGTACCGGACATTTGAGGAAAACCTCTGCCTGGAAAGGCAGGAACACACACACACACACACACACACACACACACACACCCCAAAACTGAGGTAAGAAGAGACAACACAGAGGAACACAGAAAACTTTGGTGCATGAATTTTTCCATTCTCTCTCTAACTCTGGCCCTAGCCCTGGGTTAGGCAGTGTGAGGCCTGAAGCATCCAGGCCTGGAGCAGACCTGGCTGACAATTTTTCTCTTCAGAGAGAAGCTTTAGTAGTAACGAGGCGGGTCCTGGTAACCCTAGGGCTCCAGGGGAGGGTCTAACACTCAAATCTAAATGATTCTTTTTTTAAAAAAAATATGTTTTATTGATTTTTTACAGAGAAGAAGGGAGAGGGATAGAGAGCCAGAAACATCGGTGAGAGAGAAACATCGATCAGCTGCCTCCTGCACGCCCCCCAGTGGGGGTGTGCCCGCAACCAAGGTACATGCCCTTGACCGGAATCGAACCTGGGACCCTTCAGTCTGCAGGCGGACGCTCTATCCACTGAGCCAAACCGGTTCGGCTAAATGATTCTTTATTACTTACACGATAAAGTCTAAATGTGAGTGACGTTTCTGAAATTTCCTAAAGTCTTGTTTCAAACTCTTGCCACTGGTTCTTTACTCAACTTGCCGTCTCTCTGCTGTGGCCCGAATATTTGCGTGTCCCCCAGATTCTAATGTGGAAACCTAACGGCCGGATGTGATGGTACTAGGAGGTAGGCCCTTAGGAGTTGTTTAGGGCTGGAAGGTGGAGCCCTCAGGAATGAGATTAGTGCCTATAAAAGAGGAAGCAGCAAGAAGGTGCCTGGCCGTGAACCAGGAAGAGGGTTCTCACCAGTATGGAGCCATGCTGGTGCCCTGACCTTGGACTTTCCAGCCTCCAGAGCGATGAGAAATACGTTTCTGTTGTGTATAAGCTGCCCAGTCTGTGTTTCATTATAGCAACCCAAACAGACTAAGACACCTTCAGAAGTAGAACCCAGCCCACCCTTCCCTTCCTAGGCCTGAACCATGCCCCAGGCAGTGGCAGCAAACTTTCCTCAACATCTGGGGGCCTAGGAGAGGGACAGACTCTGCCAAAGGAAACTGCAGCAAGAACAAGCTATGTAGGACAAGCATGTCAAACTCTCGGCCCACAATGAATATTTTTGCAGCCCAGCCAATATAACAGTATGTAAGAAACGGTTTAATAAAAATTTCGTAACTTAATTTTTATAATATCCTGTTATACATAATTATTAATAACGAACTACAATGTGCGCTAATGACTGATTCCTATAATCGTGTTGCATTCATTTCCCTTAGCGCCTTACGCACAGATGTACCATTTCTCTCCACTAATACCAGCAGCGAATATTTTAGCAGCCAATGGCCATGCCATTAGTCTTGGACTGATTTGTTTGGTGTGCGCAATAGGAAATATTTGGGAGAACAAGAAAAATAGGTTTATTTGCATTACGCTTATTAATTTGTGCAGTTATTCAGCATCTGGTAAGTTAATGTTCAAGAAAAAATATTACTCTGGAGTAATTTTTATTAAAATGTTCTATTATTTTATGTTAACGATGACTTACTTATTTCAGCCCTTTGTATTCAGCATGTCTCTATCGAAATAAGCCTACATTTCTATGAAAATTGAAGCTTTTGTTTTTTTGCAGCCCACATACACTTACACCTTGTTTATTTGGCCCGTGTTAGCCTTTGAGTTTGACATGCTTGATGTAGGACCTTGAAAGCCAGGGATACACATATTGTGTGATTCCATTCACATGACACCCTGGAAATGGCAAAGCTGCAAGAGCAGAGACCAGATCAGTGGTTATCAGAGCATGGCAGTCATGGAGGGGAGGGCACAGGGGCCCAGAGAGCATTTTGGGGTGAAGAAAATGCTCTGTATTTGATAGCTGTGGTGGTAATACTATTACATACACGTTTGTCAGAAGTTTATTTTATTTTTTTAAAAGGGAGAGTGAGAGAGAGAGAAACATCAGTGGGCTGCCTCCTGCATGTTGTCCCCCACCAAAGATTGAGCTGTGTGCCCCGATTGGAATCAAGCTGGCAGTCCCTGGATGCATGGGCTGATGTCCAACCAACTGAGCCACACTGGCCAGGGCTGTCAAAAGTTTTTGAACTGTCAGTGTTTTTTAAAGGGGATCATTAGACTACAAAAAACTTCCTGGGGGTAAGAGCTCAACCAAAGGATTTCTATGCATGCATATGAGCATAACCGATGGACACAGAGGCGGGGGGTTGAGGGCATGTGCTGGGGGGTGGGGACTGTCGGGGAGAGGCCAATGGGGGGAAAAGGAGACTTATGTAATACTTTAAACTATAAAGGATTTAAATTAAAAAATAAACTTCCTTTTCCCCTCCTCTTTCTCCTCCCTCTTTGCAAAAGAGAGATGAAAACGCAAAGGGCCATCAGAATGTCTGGGTTCAAATCCCACTGCCATCTCGTGCAAAGTGCAAAACAAACGGAGACTTCATCTCTGACTTTCCCCTTCTCTGAAGTGGAGATTCCAAAGGGATCTACCTCGCAGGGTGGAGGTAAGGATTTTAAAAAAGAGAAGAAAAAAGCCCATAAAGCGCCTGGCTTTGCCTGGAGGGCGGTGCCGCCTGTGCCCCCCGCTTGGTGCACCCGCTCCGTAGGAGGGAGGCAGAGGGCACGGGCTGTGGTATCCCTACTGTCACTTGGGGAGAACA